>NW_017300145.1:113502-114385 GCF_001594075.2 Trachymyrmex cornetzi
CGTGTAACCCTAAACTTTTCATACGAAACATTTTTCTCTATCCCTACTAGTTTTCGAGATATTTGACTGGATCACTTCAGATGGTCCACCCTGTATAATTGTTAAGAAAGATCCCACAAACAAAATGACGACGGAAATTCGCACACTTCTAACACGTTGGAGACAAAAAGGCTACATAGACCAACAAATGTATAAAAAAATGTATAATTCTGACGGAGATTGTCCGAGATCGTATGAGCTCGTCAAGGTTCATAAGGATGGCTACCTATTAAGAATGATCGTTTTTTTTTAGCTGTACAAACAGTCCATTTTTTAATTTAGCAGTATTTCTTAAAGATATAATTGATAAAAGTCTAAAAAAGAATTTTGGTTATGTTAAGGATAGTTTTGAACTGGTTAAAAAAACGAACGACTTACAATTAGAAGAAAATTATAAAATAGTATCCTTTGACATTGAATCCATGTATACAAATGAATTGGCTCTAAACAGCATTTTAAGAAGATGGAATTGCATAAGTATTAACACAAAAATATCTAAACAATATATTTATATTTTTTTGACCGTATATTTGAGAAACTCAGTTAATACTAGAATGTAACTGCCTATTACGGTCAGAGCTGGATCTTCGTTGCTTTAAATAATTCAATCTTGAATTACTAATATATACTATATATGTACTTGCATATATACCATATTGTAGTCTTTTTCAAACTGCGCTTAATGAAAAAAACATACACAATGATTTAACAAATACTAAACATATTTGTAAAATAAACAAGAAATATACCTTACAAATCGACAAATGTTGGCACCATAACGATGAACGTTGAGACATATCACCACAAACGATTACATCAAACTAATGAGGTAATCGTGTGGTGC
>NW_017300145.1:115267-138565 GCF_001594075.2 Trachymyrmex cornetzi
AATAGTTTTTATAGATTAACATCTTTATAATATATGATGCTTGATGGTAGCATCAAATTATTAAAAATTGCTTGTCAATTTAATTCGCGATTACTAGAGTAGTTTTAATTGCGTTTATTTAGTTCGGAAAAACAATTCGGCGCGCAGTTTGAAAAAGACTACAATATGGTATATATGCAAGTACATATATAGTATATATTAATAATTCAAGATTGAATTATTTAAAGCAACGAAGATCCAGCTCTGACCGTAATAGACAAAAATATCTGTTAATGAATTTAAAACTGCCATTTTATTAATTCAAAACTCATTTTTCAAATTTAATAATACTTTTTTTAAACAGATATTTGGCCTGCCCATGGGATCTCCACTCTCTCCAATTTTAGCGGATGTTGTGATACAGGACTTGGAATCAAATATTTTTAATTCTCTTGACATACATGTTCCTCTTTATCATCGTTATGTAGATGACTCAATTATACCATTACCTAAAGACAGAATTAACGATGTGCTGGATTCTTTCAACTCATATCATGACAGGATAAATTTCACTGTTGAGCATGGCGATGAGGAGAGAGTTAGTTTTTTCGATATTAAAATACTAATAAAAGATGGCAAAATCATGTTTAACAACTACAAAAAACTCACAAATTCAGGCAGATATCTAAATTTTTACTCAAACCACCCATTAGTACATAAAAAGGGAGTTGTGATGGGACAGCTTGACAGAATTTTGTTCTTGTCGCACCCTATTTTCCACGAAAAAAACATTGCTTGTTTAATTAATACTTTTTTAAAAAACGGATATTCTCTTGATTTTTTGTTCTCAACCATCAACAATAGAATTAAAACTTTATCTTTTAAAGAAAAGTTCGATAATATCAATGAACACAAATACAATGAAAACATTGATTCAGATAATGAAATTAAAAAATTCTTCACCATCCCATACTTAAACAAAATCTCCGAAAAATTCACTACTATCACCAAGAAGTATGATTTTAACATTGCTTATAAATCCGTTAATAAATCGAACTAATCAAGACTCCTTACAAATCAAAGAATTAGAAAGAGTAAGGGCACTAGGAGTCGGGCGCAGAAGACGTCGCGCAAATAATACACTTATAAAGAATGAAACTTCTTTATTCACTAATTAGCGCGTTTAGTGAATAAAGAAGTTTCATTCTTTATAAGTGTATTATTTGCGCGACGTCTTCTGCGCCCGACTCCTAGTGCCCTTACTCTTTCCAATTCTTTGATTGCTTATAAACCACTTAATAATTTAAGTTTTGCGATAAAAACGGGCAAAGACACAATTAAAAAAGATGAAAAGTAGAATGTGGTTTACAAAATTAATTGCATGAATTGCAATCATACTTATGTTGGTCACACAAAAAAAAACAAAGAGCAAATTAAAGACGCATCTGAAAGAACACAAAAATGATTATAAAAAACCGTCTACCAATTTGTCTATCATTTCACATTACATGTTGGATTTTAATCATACGATGGATTGGAACATACAGTCATTATGGATTCTGAGCAAATGTACTCTAAAAGATCAATCTCAGAAATGATACACATAAAAAAACAAAGTATAAGTTTAAACAAGCAAAATGACACAAAGCGGTTTCCGGAGATTTATCTGCCAATCATATCTTCCTCTACCCAGTAACAATTTCTATCCCCTCTAGTTTGGTTTTTCTCCTCTCCTCTCATCTCTTTTACTTGACGTGATATCTGCTTCTTTCGCGGTTTGTGAGAACATTTAGTCAGCTGTTGTCTTGCTTACATATTCCAAGTCTTAGACACAAAGAAATTGCTTATCATATTTGTATATTTACCTCACTCTGTTCAGTGTTGTGCTTCGGGTTTATACGTGATATTTTTTGAAAAAAAAATTTTTGAATACAATTTCATTTATTATAAAATATAATCGATATAATTAAATCTGTTTTCGGTTACGTAATAATTATAAGATAATGTCTTTTAAATAATGTTCTAACAGTGTCTGGAAATTCACGTATAAAAACACGTCTCGGAAGTTCAACATGACATACGGATGAATATTTGCAGGTACCGATATCGATCCTGTTTCTTTCAATTCTTTTAAATTGCAACATTGGCTTTTGCATCAATAAAATGATGCACAATAGTAAACTACTCATATTTCAAATTGTAAAACATATTAATATATGTTCAATTAACACCACATCGATGACGGAAGTAAATTTGCGTTGACGATAGTTTAATCTTAAAATTTTGTATTTAGTAGATTACCTCGTCTTGATAAAAGACACGTATGTCTAACTTTCGCCCTGTTATAGGGAATCTATCAAAGTTTAGTTATTAAATAATCTTATAAAACCTTTTTAATGTATTACACCGATGTTTTTTATATGATTGTACTGAAAATGGTCAAATTTTGACCGAACCGTTTACCAAATTTCTATCATTGTAAAATATATGACTTTTGCAAAAAACGCCTGGCGTTAGTGGCTGAATGCTCCTTATGATGGGAATATTAAATTTATAACGCGCGCGCAAATTTGAGATAACGTAACTTGATATAACGCAAACTTGAGAGAGAGGAAGAGAGGGAGAAAGAGGGGAAGGAGGGAGGGAGGGAGAAAGAGAGGGAAAGAGGGGAAGGAAAAGGAGATTAATTAAATGTAAACCGTAACTAAATTTATAACATTAATAAAAAGTTATAAATAAAAAATTAATCTTATTTTACTTATAAAAACTATATAAATTATTTGATTTAAGAATACATTATTATTTTGACACAGTATACTTATAGTAATTATAATTACATATATACGCTGGAAAAAATCTGGTCGCGTAAGTTGAAAACCTGGCAGATTCCATTAGTACCTATAACTGTAAGAAAAATGATCGCATCAAAATTCTTCTTGAAGTTACCAAATAACTAATTTCATTCTGTTAGGTAAATATACCAAAACGATACTATAAATTTATTTAGATCAGTACAATTTTTCAATGAAAAGAATGTCTAATGCATATAATTCGAAGAGATATAAATCCAATCGAAAATACTAATCAAATCTTTATATAGTTAAATCTATCAAAATTCTATCTATCAAATCTATCCAAATTCTAACTATAAAATATCAAGTCCAATTATGTTAGTAAAAATTCTGTTTAATCTTTTCAAAATACATTCTATATTACATACATCCTATTGGCATAATTAAAGCTTTTTTTCAGTATAAAGTTACTTAACAATATCTTTAAATATTTGTTTTTCTTTTGTATTTTCAGGTGGCATGGATTCACGTTGGGCGCCAAATGCTGCTTACTATTCACAAGCACGTGGTCGTAAAAGTACCTAGGTTTTCCGTGTCGCATGACAATCAGAAAACATGGCTGCTTCATATTAATAGTGTGCAACAGGATGACCGGGGTTATTATATGTGCCAAGTAAATACCAATCCAATGATAAGCCAAGTGGGCTTTCTTCAAGTCGTTGGTAAATAATTATTTTCACTCAATTGAATTGAACTTGCTCAAAATGATTTACACATAAAACAGAGAAAAAGGTCTATATATGAGCTACACCTTTATTTTTTTTTACATCATCAGTTGTTAACTTATTGCAGACGAGAGCATGTGTAATAAAATTAGTGAAGCATCTACATATTTCAACAATACATTCTGTCAAAAAAGTACCGGGAATTGATCATTTAAAAAGCCCGCTTAAAGGAATTGTCAAAATTCTTTTTGTCGCTAAATTGGTATAACTGTCCTCTATACCGACGCGGAGTTTGAGTGCCATCTGTCATTTAATTTATTTATAGTGCTCGATTTCGTCAATTCATCTCAAGTGTGTTTTGCGATTTTTACAATGGATAAAAAGATCGAACAAAGAATTTGTCTCAAATTTTGTATTGCAAATGGAATTTCGTGTGCCGAATCGCTGAAGATGTTACAGAAGGCTTACGGTGAATCGACTTTATCAAAAACACGTGCATATGAGTGGTACAGTGCATTGAAAAGCGGTCGAAATGTGGTGAAAGATTTGCCACATCATGTTGACTGTTTTCTTTGATTATCGCGGTGTTGTGCACTCGGAATTCTTGCCAGAAGGTCAGACGGTAAATAAAAAATATTATCTGGGCGTTATGCGGCGTTTGAGAGAGCAAATTCGTAGAAAAAGGCCAGATATGTGGAAAAAAAACTCATGGATTTTGCACCACGATAACGCACCATCTCACAAGGCTATCATTGTGAACGAATTTCTGGCCAAAAACTCAACAAATATCATCGAACAACAACCGTATTCACCTGATGTGGCTCCGGCTGACTTTTTTCTCTTTCCAAAACTCAAATTACCACTTCGAGGCACTCGTTTTCAGTCGATAGAAGACATAAAAGAGAATTCACGGCGAGAACTGAAGTCGATTCCGGAAAATGCGTTTAAAAAATGTTTTGATGATTGGATTATTCGTTGGCATAAGTATAAAATTTCGGAAGGGGCCTACTTTGAAGGCGATACAATAAATTTGAATAAATAATAACTATTTTGTGTTTTATTGACCAATTCCCGGTACTTTTTTGACAGAATGTAGTATTTTGTAAAGAGGATAATTTTATATAGATATATATATATGTACAGTGTCTCGCAATTTTTTGCCAAGCGTTTTTGTGTATAGATAGAGTGGACTAAACTGAGTCGAAAAGTCCTGTACCATTTTGTAATTTTCGCAATGGTGTTAACGAGATATTAATTATTAAAAATTGTCGAATATTGGTATTCAATAATTTTTTACTCAAATACTATCAACTTTATAGAAAAATAGCAAGAGATAAAAATTGTTTATTTTCTTCTCATAAAATTAAAAAAATTTTTTCAAAATTTTTTATCAACTTTTTAGTACTGCATTTTTTTATTGGCAATTATAATATTTTTACAAACTTGAGAAAATATGGTATTAAAAAATTTTGAAAAAATCCTCAGAACTTTTTGAGAAGAAAATAAGCAATTCTCTTGCTATTTTTCTGTAAACACTATTTGAGTAAAAAATTATTAATGACCAATATTCGGCAATATTTAATAATTAATATCTCATTAACAAATGCGAAAATTGCAAAATAGTGCGGGACTTTTCGAGTTTAGTCTATCTATACAAAAGCTTTATCTATACAAAAGCTTTATCTATACAAAAGCGCTTTGCAGAAAATTGCGGGATACTTTATATATATAGTATATAGGTACACTGATTAGAATTTAAATTATTAAAAGAAAGAAATCTAAAAAGAAAGAAAAATCGCTGTTTTTGTAAAAATGATGCAAAAATGGGTTACATCTATAATGTATGAGAATAACAGATTATACATATACTTTTAAAGAACAAAGTAAAACATAACGTTGACAGATAATTATCGGTAATTTGTTTTTTATTTATATATTTGTCGACAATAATCGCATGTATAATAATTTTTCTGTTTCTGCACAAACAACATATGCCCACAAAACACACTAAACTTTGCACCAATAATTCTTCTTTCCTATAATCTGCTGAGAAATTTCGATCAAAAAATATACAAGTTATGACGATTAACAAGTTGATTGTCTATTGTAGTCCATATTTGCAACATCGTATCATGCATGGAGTTAAGTTACAATAAGAAACACAACGTATTATTCCTCTTCAATTCAATATGCTTTACATTTAACGTTACATTATTTACAGTTTATAAACAATTTTATTAATAAATTTTATTAATAATAAGTATATGTCTTGAAAAAAAAAATGAAATATGTACATGGTGTTTCAAAATTCGCGCTCGCGAAGTAATACTTTATGCTAAAAGAAACAACTTTTTCTTTTTGTAAAATTGCGTCTGACAAATAATTTTTGCAGGAGAGCAACTTGAAGTTAACGAATAAGCGCTCTGATCTATGTGGCGCTCAGGGTCGGCGCGTGCTCCTCATTCACCTAATCCTTGGCTAGTACTCATAAGTAATATTTTAAGATACTAATACGGCTTTGTTATGATTAATTTACGACTGCTTAAGTCTATATATACCTAAGGCAATTTTAAGTTATAAGAATCAACTATGATTACTGGACCATGATCTTCTTCCGTATTGTATTACTTAAAAAATGAAAAGGTAACAAAATAAATATTGCTTTTATTTTTTACATAATAATAATAAAATGAATAAAAGAATTGTCTAACATAGATTTATCTGGAAATAAGACAAATGTAAATAATAATACGCTTGATGAACGTTCTATTCTTTTAAATATTGCACAATTGCGTAAGGTAGTTAAATAATATCACTGAACTTAAATAATAGTTTACTAAAAATTAAAAAATTTTGTAAAAATATTTTTACAACATTTGTCTACAAAGTATCAAGGGCATAATTTTAAAATAATTATTTATTTTTAAAATGTAAATTTATTTTTTCTACTGAAATAATTTTTATTTTTTTTTTGGAATTCTTTCAAATTTTCTTAACTCTGATGATTGTTTTAAAAACATTTGATTTAAAGATATCGATACAATTGTTAGTCAGATTTTAGGTAATTATGTAAGTATCATAATATTTTGAAAATTAATAATTTTGGACAAGTCTTTTATATGTATGAGCTAATTCTGTCTTAATCTTTTATTCTAAAAATAAAGAAAGAATTAGCTCTTAAAATAACGTAACTCGAATATTTTATTTTATTTTCAATCACTGTTTTAAAATAAATCTATTTTTAGCTATTTAAGAGTTACGTACGTATTTAAGTTTGGTGATACTATTTAACTACCATACGTAATTGTGCAATATTTAAAAGAATAGAACATTTAACAAAGCTCACCAACACATTATTTTTACATTTGTTTTTCCTTTTAAATAGATCTATGAAATTAGACAATTTTTTTTACTCATATATTTAGTAAAACGTGAAAGAAGTCTGCTACCTTTTTATTTTTTAAGCAATACAATACAAAAGATCATGATTCAAAATTCATAGTTGATTCTTATTATTTAAAACTGCCTTAAGTATGGATATAACCCTTTGAGGGGCACATTTTTCTTCTAAACGAATAATTGAAATTATAGGTCATCTATGGATTTTCGGGGTCGCTGATTACGATTTCGACGTCAGAATTACAAAATTCAAAATGGCGGATTCAATATTTTAGACTAAGATCAATTTTCCAAAATTTCCAAAATTTTTTCGGAAAAACTAGCTACCAAAAAATACTGAAAAAAATATATATATAATAGTTTCAGATAGAGTACACGCATAAAAATTTTCAGAACTCTAGCACGTTACGTTTAAGAATAGCCAAATTTGTTTATTCTGAAAAAAACGAGTTTTTTTACATTAATTGTTTATAATAAAATTGCAAATAAATAAATTAACGTAATTTTTCATGAAAGTTGCATAACTTAGATCCTTAAGAGTCTAAAAAGTACTCATATGCGCATACAAACTGCAAAATAGATCAGAAATATGGAAAAACTAAGAACAAAAAAGTGGGACTTATTTATACATATATATGTCCTACTCTCCCTCAAAGGATTAAGCAGTCGTAAACTAATCATAGCAAAGCCGTATTAGTATCTTAAAATATTACTTATAAATACTAGTCAAGGATTAGGTACAAGTAAACGAGGAGCGCGCACCGGCTGAGCGCCACATAGATCAGAGCGCTTATTCGTTAACTTCAAAAAGTTCTTCTGCAAAACCTACTTGTGAAAACCAATTTTGCAAAAGAAAAAGTTGTTTCTTTTAACATAAAGTATCATATTTTGTACTTCGCGGGCGCGAATTTTGAAACACCCCGTATACTTGCGTAAATTTTCAACGGTAAAAAAACTAATAAGCATGTGCAATTATGTATATTGCCTCAAAAGCGATCGTTAAGTACAGCTATGTGACACACTACGTCTTTGACGAAATTATCTATATATTCTTATCATCAGATTACAGTACTATAAACTAAAACATTGCACAAATTTGGACCTTCTCCTCTACATTTTCTAATAATAATAAATTACAACGTGACTTTGAGTAAATTGAGCGAGACAGATGGCGTAAAAGTTCATAACACATTAAAGCTAACAGCATACATAAAAACGTAATCAAACAGACATAAGGAATAAACAAATCGACAGTCAGTCGAGAACATATAAGCTATGTTCCAAAATTTACTGCCAGTATTGAAAATCTATAGTTTACGTCACGTCCACTATATTTTCAATACTGGCAGTAAATTTTGGAACACAGCTATAGTAATAACGTAATTAGTACTGAATAAAAAATGTTTATTTGCTTATTGCATACGTTTTTTTTATATACGACTAGTCTAAAAGTTTATATTAATAATCAAATATTTCTTTTGAATTAGTTAAATTTTAAATTACTTTATTTATCTAATTGTCGCGATGTATTTTAAAAAGTAATTTTCATTGTATATTATATGAAGTAAACGTGAAATTTGCATTGAAAGGAATGTTTAACGACAATAAAGGAATGTAGAACGAACGTTAATCATATACAACATTGTAGGCTAAACTCCGAATAAAAAAAGCAATTTTATGTATCTTTCAGTGCCACCGAATATATTGGATTCCCTTTCTACGGAGAGCACCGTAGCAGTTCGAGAACATCAGAATATTACTCTCACATGCAAGGCCGATGGATATCCGCCGCCGAAATTAATGTGGAAACGAGAAGATGGTCAAGTAATAAGCCTCAACAAACATCATAAAGGTACGTTGTATTAAATTATTTTTTGTGCCGTTATAACACGAAAAATTTTATTTTCGATTTATTTTGCAGGATTTTAAAAATTTATCATCTGTGCATCTTTCTTGATATTTCTTTTCAATCAATTTAACTCAAAGAAGCGATATTCTACGTGAATTTTCTCGAGATAAAAGAGTTATAAATCGCAAACATGCAACGATTTTACAGAAACAATTTCAGTCTACAACTTAGCATTTTTTTATATCTCGTGTATTATTTATTTACTAGGTAGCTTTACCATATTTCATTGAAATAAATAAATTTTTTTAATTATATACTTATAATATATATATACTAATGCTACTGCTAATTTTGAATATAAATATCTACAGAAATGTTAAATATTCTTTCAGTCGTATCGTACATTTGCAATAAATATGTATCATATATTTAATATTTAATCGTTTAGCTACGTATTTAAGGTTTTGTACCGAATTACATATTTTATTTAGAAATTTTTCTTTCTTCGCTTATAAATCAAGTTTTATTGTCAGAAACGATGAAGTGATGTTTCTCTTAACCGACTCTTAAGTTCATTCGAGATAAAAAATTACAAGAGTAAACATCTAGATATGGGGACACCCCCCAATGACCTTGACCATGACATATGTTGTCAAGGTCATGACCTTAAAAGACCTTCAACAAGTTTTAGCCATCGCTCGTTATTCGTTAAAAAGTTATAAACAAAAAAAGTTTAGCTATATAACATTGAGAATTCCAGCTGCTTTAAAATATGTTTGATAGTCTTGCACTGTAGAGGACGTTTCCTAATGACCTTGACATATGTTATTAAGGTCATGACCCTGAGTGACCTTCAAGTTTTAGTATTTAAATTTTAAAATATAGAGTACTCACAGTACATACATCTAAATTAAGAATTTTAATCAATATTTACATTATCTAGTGGATATATTGCATGCACTCATGATATCAAAGAATTTATCAATTCGCTTTAGGGACGCACGACTCTCACCTTCAACTTTCACCCGCCCCCCTGCTTCAGGCGCGCACGACTCTCATCTTCAACTCTCACCCCCCCCCCCCCCCACCCATCCCCCCTGCTTCAGGGGCTCACGACTCTCACCTTCAACTCTCACTGAACGACTTTCATCTGAAGTGACTCTCATCCCACTTCCCCCTCTACATAGGGCGCACAACTCTTACCCCTTCCCCTCCTGCAAAGGGACGCACGACTCTCATCTTCGACTCTCACCCCTCCACCTGCTTCAGGGATGCACGGCTCTCACCTTCGACTCTCCCCCCCTTGCTTCAGGAGCATCCGACTCTCACCTTCGACTCTCACCCCCCCCTGCTTCAGGGGCGCACGATTTTTCTGGGGTGAGAGTCGAAGGTGAGAGTCGTGTGCCCATGAAGCAGAGGGGGGAGAGTCGAAGGTGAGAGTCGTGCGTCCCTGAAGCAGGGGTAGGTGAGAGTCGAAGGTGAGAGTCGTGCGCCCCTTTGTAGGAGGCAAGTGGGGGTGAGATTCAAATATGAAAGCCACCTAAAACTTGTTGGAGGTCTTTCAGGATCATGACCATGATGACATATGTTAAAGTCGCAATCGTCGGCGCGGCATCCCCTACAGTGAACCACTATCAAACATATTTTAAAACAGGGAATTCTCGTGTTATATAGCTGAACCTTTTTTATTCATAACTTTATAACGAATAACGAGCGACGGCTGAAACTTGTTGAAGGTCAATCAGGATCATGACCTTGACAACATATGTCAAGGTCAAGGTCATTGTGGGGGGGTCCCCTGATCTAGATGTTTACCATTACAAGTTACAGACTACGATTTTACATGAACAATTTCAGTCTTTATTTTAGTACATTGTAACTTTATTTAGTACATTGTTTCTGCTGGATAACTTTTCCTTATTTTACTGAAATAAATAAGTTATATAATTTTTTGAAATCTCTCTCGTTGTTGCTGCTTTTTTAGATATAAATATCTACTTATAACATAAATGATAAATATTTTTATTATTCATCGATTATTCTTTCCATCTTGTAAATTATTTTTATCGCATATTTTGGAATAGATGAGTATATGTATCTTATATTGAACACTTGATCGTTTAATGTAACATTTTGTATCAAGACACGTATTTCAAGCATTTTGTTTCTGAGAATTTTCTTTTTTTGCTTATGTACGAATTTAAAAATAATGGAGCAATATTCCTCGTAAATCTGTTTGAGATAAAAAAAGTTAGGCTGTACAGACGTACACCTTACATAAAATATTTCAATCTGTCTTAGCTATCTTTATCTATCATATATTATTTATCTATACATTTTACATAAAACATTTTAATCTATCGATCTTAACAATCTTTTTATCTGTATATGATATATTATAGATCTATTAATAGATTTTTCATATTTGATTGATAAAAATAGGTTTAAATACTTTTTTAAAATTATAATAATATTCTGTTGCTACTTTTAGATATAAATATAGAAATACTTCGTAATACTTATTATTCTTTAACTATTCTTTCTTATACATATACGTATTTCTATCGCATACTTTGCAATAGATGTAACGAGGGGATAACCACTTAATGTAATCGTGGGACAGAATCCTCGAAATCATTATAAAATTTATATAAAATCCCTATGTATAATCCGATAATTACATATGCAACCCCGAGAAATCATTGTATAATATTAAATGAAATCGTATATTTTACCAAATTACTTCATAATAGTGAAAAAAATTATTTTTAATCAGATGATATTATGTAATCTGTGGGACAATATTTCAGCTAGTGATTACCCCCTCGAGATGTAATCTGTATCACACTCGATCTTTTAATAATGTAACATTTTGTATCGAGATACATATTTTGTTTCGGACGTTTAGAAATTTTTTTTTGTTCGTTCATGTACGTTCGAACTTAGAAACGATTCCACGAGTTTCCTCTTACGATATCTCGGAATCCCTTGTCTACGCGAGTCGAAACTTTGAAGCACTGTTACAAGAGGAAACGGGCTTATTTGTAATGCAGCCGAAGTTCAATGCGGAAAGTAATTTTTGGTACGAGGATGTTCTTTTTCCGTACGTTTTTCTTCGATTCCCACGAGCCCTGGCATCGATGTCTCGCTCAGGTAACAAATCGACGGACGTTTGCTGAATCGAAGAAATTCGAAGTAAATTTTCATCAATTACGGACGTAGAAATATCTGCCTGTACAGGCACACAGTCCAGCGCGAGATGTGTTAGAAAATGTATAAAATATAAAAAGTCGCGTGTCTTATTGGTTAAGCAATTTCGTGTTTCTCCAATAATCCGATTTACGAGAAGTTTATCGATCCCATCACCGTAGCGATATACATACATATGCAAATTGGTTTGACGGAGAAAATATCCGAACAAATATTTAATTGTTCGACAAAAACGACTGCATTATATTTAATCGTGTGCTTTGCAAATTTCTACGAAACAAATAAAACACATCATGCTCAATACAAAACATCATTTCCGTATTTATTTATTAATTCCCGAATAAATCAGTCGTTTGCGAATTAATGAATAAATGCGTAGTAAAACCTTCAACGCGGACAGTTTGAAAGTGATTAACATCATTCATTGTTTGTTTAACTTAATCTAAATAACTTATACTATAAAATCATATATTGGGTGTTTTCCAACAACGTATACAGATGACACAGTGTAACACTGTGTCTTACGCAGTGTTCCAACTGTGACACGTCGGGTGTCGCCATGAATTTCTCCGCGTTTACTCCAATTTCGTCCTAGATAGATTTAAATTCAGAACACTCATACTGTAATATTTTTCATGTGACAGCCGCACGTGAATCAACTTAAGTTTTTATCCAAATAATTATTTCCTTGCATGTTTGCATTCTTCTTATCATTTAGTTTCTTTGTTCTGCTTTCGTGATTAATGTCGCAAATAAGATCTTTATATAGAATACTGCCAAAAAAGATATCATCTGTTTCATCAAGTTGACCGTAAGTTTTTCTACAATTTTCTATTGCAAACATTACTCTAACTTTTATACCCACTACTTTATAGTGTGGTGATATTTTATGAATTCCCGGCTTATCTCGGACATTACACTAATCCCGGATTCGGACGGATTAGTGATCTCTATTTAACATAAATATTACATTATATTCAGCCGACGTAACACTCGAGTGCTTTACATGAGTGTTTCACGATTTTTAGATTTTCAAAACTCATATTAATTGTAAGTAATCCGTATTAATTAAAAAATACACTATTAAATTTGTAATGTCAAATTATTAGTGTTGTTAATTTCTCGGGAAATTTAAATCATCGGGAAAGAACCTATCCTTCCCGGAATTTTTCCAAGGAAAGAACCTGGAACTGGAAAAAAACAGTTATTTAATGTAAGTAATTATAAAAATATCAAATCCTTAACACACACAAAATAAATCTATACCTTAATCTTGGAAGATGGCATGTGATATTAATTTTTTGAATGGAATGTTAAAAAATACAAAATATAATAGCTTACAATAAAAAGGAGGCACAAATAATAATAACAACAGTAGTAGCTACTTTCCAGCTAGGACACAGAACATTATACTATGTTCCATATGTGTATAAGATACTTGTTGAAAGTTTAATTAGTTTCATAGTGTAACACCAGAATGAATTGTAGTCTTCCATTCTTATTCTTATAATTATATTTAGCGTATCAATAATAAATTATGATTTTTATTTAGACTGAAGTTATAATTTTTTCACAGAATTGGCGATTTTTGAAAGTTTTATTGTAAAATAAGTACGGCTACCAAATCACTTTTTTGAAAAGTTGGTAACATATACGTATTTTACACGCTTACTACTTAGCTTTTTACAGTGTCGAGCAGTGTAACACTGTGTCACAGTTGGAACACTGCGTAAGACACAGTGTTACACTGTGTCATCTGTATACGTTGTTGGAAAACACCCAATATATGATTTTATAGTATAAGTTATTTAGATTAAGTTAAACAAACAAGTTGCTATATTAAATAAAATTGTAAAAAACTTTCTCTTAACATAGTATGTACATACATATATCAAGTTTGTGTGGAACAAGGAGCAACATAAAATAAACGAGAAATTAAAAATAAAATTTTACTAGTTAACGCTTGAAAATATGTTACAACCATAGGCCATAGATATAAGTATTATAGATACTATAGATACTTAAGATAACTGATACGCGTTGATTCGTATTACCTGATAGTATCGCCATTGTCGCCAATGTCGCCATATGTAAAAAAAATACAGTGACCACGGGTTCTTTCCCTCAAAGCGTGGAAAGAATCGTTTTTCGTTCCCGTTTTTTCCCGGGTTTTTTCCCTGGTTCTTTCCCGGTTCTTTCCCTCCCTCGCAACACTTTACAAATTATACACCTATCCAATTAATTATTTTTAATCATTTCACAAATTGCCACTGTTCCTACTCAATATGTCGTTAAATTAATTATTTTTTGACATTCAATGGAAGTTAAAAAGGATAAAATGTTATTATCTTTTTAATTCAATGGGCTAGGTTACCATTGCTTTCTTAAATATTTAATAGTATACTTTCTGTTGCATACATTTTGCTTCGGAATATCACGAAATGTAATTTCTCTTCTTCCATACTTTGTAATAAATCATAGAAGAGAGAGAGATAACTAATTAACGGAGTCAAAGAAGAAAGTTACAGCATATACCGTATTCAACATTAAGAGCAATAAATCGCGGCAGTGGTAGCCCGTAAAACGCGGTGGCGCGCGTTTATCTAATATCTACATTATGTCTCCATGCGTGTTATGCCGTTATCGTCTTTGCACATTGAGCGTTAAGCTTCAGGGCAGTACGGGGCGAACTGCATACGCGCCATCGGAGAATGCCCAGAGGACACGGCGCTCATGGTAAAGCAATAAAGTACGATAAACTGTGCAAGTCCCCGCCCACCCCGCCGTCGTGCTATTAGCAATACAATTATCGCCCGCTCTCTGGCAACCAGTGGGCGCATCCGCCGACGTCCTTTAGGTCTCTCTGTATCTTTTCTTTATGCTCGGAATAGAATTATGCTATGGAATAGAGTTTCGCCATTTAATAATTCTGTACGCGGTATCGTTGGCTATTTAATAATTCCGTATCCGCAGGGACGTCACACGCTTCTCGTCAGAGTTCTCCTATCTGCAGTTTTTTCCGAACTCGGATTGATTGAATTAAATATCGTCATTTTTTATTCTACATTCCGTCGCGTGCTTTCGAAGAGTGTGTGGTACGAAAGTGACAGACATCCGAAATTGACTTATGATGCGTTTTTTTTTTAAGTAAATCTTTCTTATTTAGGACCGCGCGCGATATTAAAATTATTTTTTTTAATTTTATAAATTTAAAATCAAAATTAAATACTAATCGGGCTCTCGAAATTAAAAAACAAAAATATAATGTACGGACAATGAGAGCTCTACACAGCGCGGGAATTGGTGCGCAATTTATATAATAGTCAAAAAACTATATAACTTTATTATAAGTCATTATCTTTAATTTGCTTTTTTTATTCAACATTGAATAAAAACGACCCTTTTTGCTTCAACGTTGAATAACTCGATGAAAAAAAATCGTACGAAGCTTCATGAAAAAAAAAATTGAAGGTAAAGATTCACTCTTTCGAAAGATGTCAACCGCATTTGTGTACAGTTTTTACTTGGCTCCTTGGAACTTCGCAAATTTCGTAAAAAATATTGAGATCTGATGCATCTTCATTTATGTTTGCGTAACTTTATGAAATATGAGTAATACGGTTTTTTAAAGTACAGGTTTGAAAAGTTGAGATTTCAAGCTTTAGAATGCTTTGAAAATCTCGATACGATGATTTTTGACGAAGTTATTCTATCTCGAAATTTACCTATTTTTGCAGGGTGGAACAAGTGATCCTTTAATTTTGTTGAGTAGTGTACAATATATAATCGTCACACACATGTGTTATCGAGATAGAAGTCAGAGGAGCAATAACCATCAAAAATATAATCTAACCGCCACGTCCGTAGAAATATAAATAACTATACGTCTTGCCAATATAATAAACAAACTTTAAGGCGAGTACATAATGTCACTGTTTGAATTTCTCTAAAATGCTCACATAAGAATGGTGCAAAAACTCCATGTCTGATTGCAAATTCAAACTATTTGATTGCAATCGAATATGCAGCATTTCCGAAATGAGCCTTCTACTCAATTGTCTTTCTCTCTCTATCTAAGATTTTTACGTTCTGCCATTCAAATTCATGGCTGTGTTCCAATCTATGCTGTGTGATCACAGTTTTACAGGAAGTTTTTTTGATGTCATTTCTGTGTTCTTTTACTCTTGTTTTTAATAAAGGTCCTGTTTGTCTAACATAGGTTGCATCACAGTCTCGACATTCTATTTTATAGACGACATTTTTGTTGGAACTTGAAGGGAGTCTGTCCTGTATTATATTAAAAGTCATTGTTTCTAATATATTATATAAAGATTTTATAACTATTATATAAATTGCGCACCAATTCCCACGCTGTGTAAAGCTCTCATTGTCCGTACATTATATTTTTATTTTACGAATTTACACAAAAATATTATTAGATACCAAGACCAGCCTTGATCGACTATTACATTCTTTATTTATTTATATTGAAGCCTTCTTGGTCTATTTTTATTTGATATTGTTATCGTCGCCTAAAATAGACATTCTTCCTACATACATTGTTTATTGCGATTATTATTATCATTTATTATGTGCAGAGAAAATTTAATTAATTTAACAATTAATAACTAAAAGTTTAGTTTTTGATTACAATAAACGATTAAAAGTTTTTAGTTGCCTTGAAATAAATCTTAGGTATTAATCAATTATACATTAAAATTAATCGATCGAAGTAAATTAATCTAATTGTGATTAATTCAATTGATTGAGTAAAAATCGTTAACTATTAATTAAGAAATTAATCGTTATTTATTAATCATTATTCGTTTTTAGTTATAATATTGACTAAACGTATAATGAATAATATATGAAATTTCTCTCCTAACTTACGTAAGAACATAAAATTATTTATTGACCATATCGATTTGAATATATTTTCAATATGACCAACATATTCTTTAATAATAATTCATAAAAATCACATTAAACATAATTTTTGAAATATGACTGAAAATTAACGATTAATGAGTGTCATTTTCTTTTTAATAGTGCTTGATTTATTAATTTATTTCAATAATTAACTACATTAGTCGTGATTATACACACATTAATTTTTAACAGATTATTTTAGTTAAGTAAAAATTTACTTGATTAAATTCAAATAGTAAAAAGGCTCAAATAGTTTTAAAATTAAAAACAATGAAAATTATAGAGCTACAAGCCAAGTATGCAAAGAATGACCGAAAAAAGATAATCTCTTTTGCCCGTTTTTGGGCCCTCAATTTTTGGACTGAACTGTGTGCTAAATGATATCCTACAATGAGTACCCTACAGTAATTACAAAGAAGTTTCAGGTTGAGGTTACAATTGTTATCATAGCTGGAGAAGGGGAGGTGGTGACGTATTACGTCTATGCAAAAATTCGTTTTTTTACATTCAAAACAAATCGATTTACAAAATCACCAGAATAAGTGTGATATTCAGTTGTTTTTGCCTTTATCAGCTGGATCGAAAGCGCACTTGCACACAGTCAAATTGCACACACCACTCACATCGGCCAATTCTTAGTCATTTTTAACCGCTTTACCAATAAGATTATATTATTTTACAATAATGAAAAAATATATGGGCAATGAGAGCATCAATACAGCGCGGAAATTGGTGCGCAATTATAACAAGATTTTCAACTAATTCATATAATATATTGTACTACTACGTCGATGCAAAAATTTCCTTGTATGTTTCGGTTTGCTTCAAACCATCTTCAGCAAGTTGTAAACAATTTCGTCGATGTCTTATAATAAATATAGTGTTCGCAAAATATATTATTTTAAATCAACCAATTAGCGATGTGGGCAATTAATATACACTCGGCTGGAGCAAGCTTCTTAAAATACCGGATTTCGCAGACCTATGATAATTTGATAATGGACTTGATGATGTCACTCCTCTTAACTCTGATAATAATTGTCACCTCAACTTTAAACTTGTCTGTAATTAATGTTTCAATATAAGATAAAATTGGTCACAGAGTTCAGTTCCAAAATTGAGGGCCCAAAAAACGGGCAATTTTTTCGGTCATTCTTTCTTGGTTGGCTCGTGATGCAAGTTACATTGGTCAGAAGAGACGACTACAAACGAAAATTCATGAACATTCGTCGGATATTAACAAAAAAATAGAATCTCCATCTGTAATCTCTGACCTTTATATTAGTTTGAACCGTATTTTCAATTGAAAAGAAGTTAAAATTTTAGACACTGAACCTTCTTATAACAAAAGGTTGATTTCCGAAAAGGTTCACATAAAGAGGCAAACTCAGGGATTGAATAAATAAATGGGTACACAATTTTTATCTGATATGTATAATCCTCCCATCCTAGAGTCATTGTCCTCTTCCTAACGTTCCTTGGAGATACCCTCTCCTTTACATTTCTCCTACCCATCGACTTATCCTCTGCCTTTGCTACAGCAATCATTACTATTTTACAACGTGTCAAGTAAACGTCGATAATTTGAATCTGAGCTCTCTTGTGCAGAATTTATTTAATTTGCACTTTATCTTTTTTCATATATTAAGGGAATCCTAAAGTCATTTAATTAATCCTTTTTAATAATTTTTATACTTTGATGTTACATTACGTAAAAAGAAATTCCGATCTATACAGAAAAGTCATGATTGTTTCCATTAACTTTGGTAAACGACAATCGTTTTTTGACTACCGAGGAAACAAGAGCAAATATTAAAAAAAATATATTACAGTATAATTTTTGTTCTTCATATTTTGTTGCTGCGTTGACAATCACATTATGTATCGGTTCAATTTTTAAATTGTAAATTATATTAACATTGAGAATAATCCGATCGGGGGTTATTCTCGTTTGTAAAAATTTATCTGTTTGTTTTTAATCATATTGGAGTTAAAAGACTTCCGAATTGAACTAAAAAGATTATTTCGGTATTTTAAAGAACTACATAAATAATATATTAATTCACACATAATTATACAAGCATTTGAGATCTAGCTAAACCGAGGCATTGATTTCTATAGGTTGTGTTTCTCACATATATGGTCCGATAAGATTTAATATTGTTAAAGATCTTATTTGACCCTATAATTTTCATGGTTTTTGATCGATTAATTATACAAAATTGTTTGGAAATTAGTTACATTAATTGATTACATTAATTATGATAAACAATATCTTTATTTTAGACCGTATATGTGAGAAACACAATCAATACTAGAAATTTAAAAATGCCTATTACGGTCGAAGCTGGATCTTCGTTGCTTAAATAATTTAATCTTGAATTACTAATATATACTATATATGTACTTGCATATATATCGTATTGTAGTTTTTTTTTCAAACTGCGCGCCGATTTATTTTTCAGGACTAAATAAACGTAATTAAAACTACTCTAGCAATCGTGAAATAAATTGACAAGCAAATAATAATTTGATGCTACCATCAAGCATCATATATTGTAAAGATGTTAATATGATTATATATTTTTTTTAATTTTTAGTCGATTATTTGAGTTAAGAAATAAATTAATTAATTAAGGGGATCCTAAAGCGAAGCTCGAACGAAGTCACCAGAAGTCGCTATTTTTCCAGCGCATCGACATGTCTTTATATACTGCCACAGCAATATCTCACCTATGATACACACGTTCGTGTCAATTTTCGTATAACGAATTCGTCACGATAAAGCGTCTAAGTCTAATTCTAAGAACTCGACGTTATTTGTTCGTGCAAATTATGTATTTGTGGATTACTATTTCGTAAGTATAGGTTACAAAACTTTCGTATCAAGCAAATGTTGTCACGATTTGACAGCTTGAGACGCCATGTTACACTAAGAAATGGTAAAAAATATATCAATTTCGAAATTTTTGGTTATTCTCGTCATAAATTCCACCTCACAAACACGTATTAATGCGTATACTTTAATCTTGGAAAAGGATTTTCGAATCTGCGAGAGAGAAAGAAGACTTTTACCTTTCATTGTGCGGTTACAGTAATAAGGCGTAAGACCGCGATTTATTCTTTCATACCGTAAAGACGGACTAACCTATAACGAAGAGCGAAATGATCAATCGACGGCATATTAATGATCAATTAATAACGTCATTTATTTATACGTTAATAACATGAACATAATGACATATTTTTAATATCCGTTTATGGCGTTATGTGACAAATCCACGCTATTTTTACGATGTTGAGTTATATTAACGGGATTGGTCAGATTAATCGTTCTTTGCTAGCTATGGTTAAATTGATTATTAATTTATGATATTACGTAGGTATGTGCTTTAGTTTCACTATAGGACTGTGTTTCAAGATTAACAAATAATTAGCTCGCAGTTGTTTGAGGTAGAAATTGTGAGAATTCGCACAAAAATATTATTAGGCATCTGTCCTGATCTAATATGGTTCTCTTCACTTCTTTGTGTTTATTTTTTTATACTTAACAATACACCAATCGATTTATTGATCAAGCGCATTACATTTCTTTTCACGAAAAACGTGCCAATAGAAAATCTTTAGTGGCCACAAATTGCGAGGTATTGTGGCCGAGTAAACTCTGTAGATTCGCTCCGTCTGTAGCAGAATTTATAATAAGGTAACCAGGCCGTTTCCCAAAGTGGGCCACTCGCTGTTTGTGTATAATTATACGGTTAATTTAACAGATGACAGTAGTAATTCGAGTAGACGATCCATACGACTCAATTGCGCACTCGATTCATAAGTCATATTATTCATTCTGTTTGTGTAAAAACAGGAAAAATTGATATGTCGTGGTCATGATGTAATATTCCGTAAATAAGGAATTGTTTTCTCTAATTATGAAATAATTGTGGTTATTAATTTCCGTAGTTCATGTTATTGTAGCTCTATATTCATACTTTGCAACACTATATTTTGTTTATACTTTTGTTACAACGTTTTGTTTATAATTAAAGAATAGGAACTCTTTGTATAACGATACCAATTTGGGCCATGTCCGAACACATGTAAGTGTGACATTTGTCACAAATATACTCATGAAAATTGTGTGGGATTAACTAAAAATCATAAAGGGCTTTTTACTTGTCCGAACTGTGAGTAGATCCATAGGCATAGTTTTAAAAGAGAAAAGTTAACACACGTATTCAATGTTTAAGTTGCTAAATAGCTTTTTTTAAATGTTTATGCAATAAAATTATAAACTTATAAAAATAACTTTGGATTATTTTACTTTCCATATTTTTAATATTTTCACATGAAAAATGGAAGACATATAGGCTCACATTGGATACACGTTTTGCTAAAGTGTCCCAAATGCCACCTTTCGTTTAAATCTATACTGTATCTATATATAAATATATGACTCATATTTTTTTTTCAATTTTCAGAAATGTTTCCTCTTTCGAATATGATCATTAATTTTCAATTTTGAGAGACCTCAGCAAAAAATTAAAAAAATTCTCAAAGCTTATTGGGTCCGATTATCTTATAATTATCTACTTTCGCAGTTTCTTTCGTCGACACTGTGCGCCGCTTTGCGTCTGTATATATTATGTACTCGCACGAGTGATAGCAATAATTCTATTAATGTAACTTGTAATTGTAAGTATCCTTCGAGAGTGGCGCGTCGTTATTGAATCCGCATGTTCGGGCTCATAATTGGTAAAGCGCGCGAGTTATGCGCACGCCATGCCAAAATCCCTGGCGGGCACGTGGCCGCAAGTTAACGTCACAGGATACGATAAACTAGATAACGCAATTGCCGGGTCCGCACAATTCGATCTACCAATCTGCCACGCGATCCGCCGAGTTGCATTCGCATAAACATTTGGTCGAATGAAGAGAGACGCTCATCGTGGTATTGAACGACAATTATTCCTATGTATTGGACTTGTATTGAAATCATGTACGTAGGTACACGCGGATTAACTTGATTGACTTGAGAGTATCAGATATTTAATTCGCTACGTTGCGAGTAGCAATTTAAAGATAAATCAATCAAATTTATCTTCGAATTATGAGCGATACTATAAATATGAAGTATTACTTGCACGATCGCGTAGATATCATAATTCTGCCCGTTTTATATTAACCTGTATTATATATATATATAACTATTCCATTTCATTTAATGTTTAATCGAGAAATGTTAAACTTATCACAAACTTGATATTCTCTTGGACTCGTACATATTTCTCATAATTAATATATTAGGTGTACAACTTTGCTGCCGTCGTTTTCCTATAGATGGCTTTAGCGGTAAGTGGTGATCGAAATAAATAGATCATAGACGTCAAACAATAAACTTGGGCATCTGTCAACATAACCCCATAGAAACATTAGTCGATTTGTGTCTGCATCATAAAGTTATTCTCGATTGAAAATGTCAGTTTACGAGCCAAATTCTCGTTATTTGCGAGAGGTTTTAATTTTCTGCTTCAATATGAAGAAATCTGCGGCTGAGGTTCATCGAATGCTCTCAAATACTTATGGTGAGGCCGCTAATAGTGAAAGAACGTGTAGTGAGTGGTTTCAACGCTTCAAGAACGGTGATTTTGACGTCGAAGACCGGCATAGCGGTGGAAGAGAGAAGGTTTTCGAAGATGCAGTATTGGAGGCATTACTTGATCAAGACTCGTGTCAAAATCAAGAAGAATTGGCATGATCATTGAGAGTGACTCAACAAGCCATTTCAAAACGCCTCAAAACCACGGGAATGATTCAAAAGCAAGGAAATGGGTGCCGTACGAGTTGAAGCCGAGAGATGTTGAACTGCGTTTGTTTGCTTGTGAACAGCTGCTTGAAAGGCAAAGACGGAAGGGATTTCTGCATCGCATTGTGACTGGGGACGAAAAATGGGTTCATTACAATAACCCCAAGTGCAGAAAATCATGGGGAGTTCGCGGCCATGCTTCCACGTCGACGGCCAAACCGAATATTCACGGCGACAAAGGTCATGCTCTGTATTTGGTGGGACCAGCTCGCCGTAGTGTATTATGAGCTGTTAAAACCGACTGAAACAATCACAGGCGGTCGGTATGAAACGCAATTGATGCATTTGAGCCGAGCATTGAAAGACAAACGGCCGCAATACAACGAGAGACACGATAAAGTGATTTTGCAGCATGACAATGCTCGATCCCATGTTGCGAAAGTGGTCAAGACATACTTGGAAACGTTTAAATGGGAAGTCTTACCCCACCCGCCGTATTCTCCAGGCATTGTTCCCTCTGACTACCACTTGTTTCGATCAATAGCATACGGCCTGGCTGACTAGCACTTCCGGTCTTATGAAGAAGTAAAAAATTGGATCGATTCGTGGATCGCC
>NW_017300145.1:138723-160198 GCF_001594075.2 Trachymyrmex cornetzi
AACACCTAATAAATTTTATTTATAGCAACAGTATAACTCTAATTTTTTTCTAATATTATCTTTCCTATAGAAGATTATAGTACACAGAAGGAACGATTTTGCCCAAGTATTTATATCTTTTTTTATAGGAGTTTTTAACAGAAAGAATGATTTTACTGAAAAATTTAGTTAGATGCAAATTTGAAAATAATTTTGTTGGATAATCAAAATAATTATATAGAACTTTTAAGCAGTGACAATATTGCAAAAAGCTTTAACATTAAAGCAATTAGCTTGAGCATCATATATAACTATTTTGACGATTAAATAACATTTTTTTAGATCTGTATCAGTTAAATTTTTGGATGTTTTAACAAAACCGTTTCTTCTGTATATGATATCATGTAGGTAATGTTTTATGGTAAAAATTTCACAATATATAATCAAATTAAGCAAAAGAAGCGCCAAAGCTAGATCAAGGCTAGATCTCTTATTGTTAGTCCCTAATAATATATTTCTATAAGAATATTTTTTTAAATACATTTTCCAATACTTCAAACTGTGCCGAACACAGCTGAGATCTTGAAAATGCAGTTCTAAATTAAATCTGAAAACAGTAATATTGTGAATTAAATTGATTATCAATTTGATAATTTTCTTTATAGGTGCTTTCCAATTACTTAACACATCTTAACACATAAACGTACACAGGAATGTACAAAGTGTGCACGACTCAATTGGAGTCAAAGCGTGTAGAGTTAGGTTTATACATATTTTTTAATACCCACATGCCTTATGATAATTTTTAATCCGTGATGGTGATGAAAATTACGTTTCTATAATCTGTTTTGCGTTTTCTTCTTGCAGTTATCATCGCGATTAGTAACGATTTAACTATCTAGAAAATACAAGCTTACACAGTTGACTAGTAATCCACAGATTGAATATGGATGTATAGAGTAACTCTAGCAAATACACCGCGCTGAGATTTACGCCGCAAAAGTCACAAAAAATAGAAAGAATAGGGGTAATTTTCCCGTAACTACTCCGTTACATACCTTTATGTTATATTAGTATTGTGTTATGATTTCAGCTTCTTACTGTTAATATTAATGAAATTATTGTTGAATCGATTTGTCACTGTAATAAGTAACGCCATCATAAATTATAATCTACATTAAATGATTACTGTAGGGCGTGTAAAAAACTTAGTGGTTATTTCGTGATACGTACGTGTAATGGAATAGTAAAGCATGTTGTATAGCAAAATACAAGTGTTTTGTTTTCGTATTCTTTGTTTAATTTGTTGTCTTGTATATCCCACCTGTTTGGGATATATGGCATTTTTAACAGGCGGGATATATGCCCAAAGCATACAAAGTGCGCAGATTGAATTCAGTGCACTAAATACAATAAACTCATTATATGAAATATGTACCTCATGTCATAACGCTTATAATATATGTAGGAAGATTGTAATTAATATTTATTACTTCGTATACATATTTATCATTCTTATTCCTTAATAAAACTTTATAAATGCATTTTATAAGTTATTATGTCATTTTATAATTTATTTATATGCATTATTTGTAAATTTTTCATAAGCCGTACATACCCTCCTCCCCCTATGAGTAGCTATATATCCCACCCCTACTGCAAAAATGCAAGGATTTAAGAAAGTTCATTTTTTAATACGAAATATAAATATTTTGGATTTCTAATATTTTTTCCATAATTATTATTATGGTAGACAGTACAAAGTTTTTACTGATACAGTTCGTTTACTTTAAACATAGTAAATAATACTTAATAAATTAAGCTTTTGATAGATGCGGCGTATATACCGGAGTGTTACCCTAGTGTTATATCGATGATTATGGCAATTGGAACGCAACTATTATGTCGCCGTGTGCACGAAAGTGTCTAAGGATATGTTGCAATTGGAAAGCACCCTATGATATCAATAACTTTAAAACAGTTTTAAAACACTGAAAATAACTTATTGTAAAAAATATAGCCCCAGCGAAGGTTTGAATCTGGGATCTTTCGACTATCCGAGGCGGATGTCTTAACCAATTCGACCATCACAGACATGGTAATATTTATCGTAACAAAGAGTGTCTCAGCAAAATCACACAAATGTGATTGCTTATGATGCTGGCAACTTGTTCATAGATTTGTCTTCAACGATTTCGATTATACCGACATTGTAGTAACATACAAACAACAATGTGTATATGTATTACCAGCAGTTTAACAGCGAGATAGCTACGTCAATGTTATCTTGCGTTGTCGGCGATATGACAGCATAGTATGTATATTATTATGGCAACATGATGGCAATAGTATCATCCACCATGGCAATAATATGATGCTGCATATTATTATGGCAACATGATGGCATAGTAGGAGAGAGTTGGGTAATGATGAACACCTAAGCGGAGAAAACGAAATAATTTCTTAATTTCTTATAATTATACACCAACTATTTGTTTATTTACGTCTATCGTCATTTTTTATTAGATTTCAGCATAAAATAAATTTTTAATAACAAAACAAAACTCTTGCTGTTCGTAATTTCCCGACTACTATGGTGTAATCACGAACAGAGAGTACTAATCACAGCTAATTATCTCACAAAAGTCATTTTCTATACATTTTCTCTCATTTATTTCTTCTTCCTCTTCTTTGGTACTTCATCTGTCTTTTTTATTTGGTTACCTTCTTCAAAATTTTTTATGATTATTTATGATGTTATTACGCAGTTGAAAGCACGTTCCTTTTACCTTCTGACAAATAAAATTTAATTAAATTTTTATTTATAATTTGCGCAAGATCTAAACCGTGTGCTTTACTGAGTCACTTACACAACAGACATTTTTGTGAAAATGAAAAGGAACTAATGGCGATCGTTCGGAGTTATCCCATCCGACTCGTCCGTTATTACTTTACATCGTAAAAATAACAAAATATAATTTTTTTAGGGGATTTATACTAAAGACAAAACATGGATCATAAGATATTGTTTGATTTAGGCTTATTTTATCTTTAACGTAACTCATTTGTATTATTTACACAACAGCAACTATATGCAGTTTAATTTAGCAAAAATTTACTTGAAAAAGGACCGAAAAGTTAAATCATATTTATCTTGAATTCTGTGCGCATCTTATTCTGCCACTGTCTGGTTAGCACTGCATGACAACTGAACTGTCGATAAATAAAGAAATTGCAGATTTGTATTTTTTCTCTAATACATTGATATTGCTGTGTTTGCCATTACCCCGCGTTCGTCATTACTCCACTCTCCCCTAGATATAGTTGTCATGCAGTAGTTGTCACTGTTGTCAGTAAATTGCTGGCAAGTTGCTACTCAAAGTTATCATATCATGAAGGCATCAAGTTGTCAACGAATGAGGACTCAGTTGCTGCAATTCTAGTAATAAGACATACTTAGCAATGCATACTTAGCGAGCAATATGATAGCAACAAGACAGGCACGTTGCTATCCGAATGTGTGTAAGAACAGAACGTCTTGAAAGACGAACATGTATAAACAATAATAGGTTAAATTAGACCACTTATGTGAATAAATCAACTTTCGAAAATGTTCAAATACGAAAAAATAAAATTTAAAAAGTTTCTTTTGAGGACACACCTAGAAACCCATTAAGTTCATGTATTTAGTGACCACGTGAATGACGCGTTGCCATGATGGGAACAAGAAAGCAGGGACACCGCAGAGAAAACACAAGAGGTACATCGATGCAAACAGCGGATTAGCCAGGGGGATTTATATAACGGGGAAAGCTATCTCCGTAAAGCTCGGGCGGAAGGCTTTTTGCTCTCGACCCCGGCGCTTCTTAAATATTGTAGAGATTAATCAACTCTCTCCCAGCCCTTCGCGTAGCGGGACGCGAACAGCAAGCAGGCTCCTACCCCAAGCTGCGAGGAGAGAACGTCCGTCAGCGGGGCGGACAGCCGAGTCCGTGGTAGAGAACTCCTACGATGGAAGGCACGCCTGCAGGCGGGTGTAAGAGCAGTCGCTCGAAAATTATGCGCACACACGGCACGTCTATGAAATATGCACTGGTTATTACTAAAGATACGCGACGGTCTCTTTCGGCGTGATTCCGACAGGGAATTAAAAGGGTCTGTATTGTTGTTGTTGTTGTTGTTGTTGTTGCTGCTGCTGCTGCTGCTGCTGTTGCTGCTAATGCTGCTAATGCTACTGTGGAAGAACGTGTCTGTGAGAGGCTTAAAGACTGAATCAGCAAAGCTTCACGCGGTTAATTTCTTAAGAGAATTTTCTCTCGTTTAGTACTCACAAAAGCATGCAGACGTCATTTCATTACGAGTATTTGCGAAGCTTCTATCAATTGTGCAATAAATTTAAGAAGTAAACTTTCTGTATGTAACGTTTAAGTAAGTCTTTAAGAGATTATATTTTATAATTACGAAAAATCTCTATGTTAGATAATGATCTGCACTTCTGTGTCTCATGTCCATTATCTACTAATATAATTTAAATTTAATCTTGGTTTAATTGACTCTCTATTTTTTCCTAACTCTTAGAACTAGAAAAAATAAGTTAAACGGAGATTAAATTTGGAATACAAGTTCGCAAATAGTACTATTTTGTTTGTATTATATTCACACATTTTTAAAAAATATCTTTAAAAAATTGAGTAGTTATTATTCGATAAAATAAAGTTCCAATTTTAATAATCTGTGTTTTGAATTACGATACGATGATGATTCTTAACGAAATTGTGAATAATCAAAATCAAAATATTCCTTTTACTTAATCCGTGATTAGAAACAAAAATCTTGAGAATATTTTTGAAAAACGATTTTATAAGGAAAATTTAAGTTTTCATGTTGGAAAACTTTTACAAGTTTTGTTTGGAGCATGTGATAGAATCACAAAATGAAAATAAAATGTTTTATTTTGTAATATAGCTCACAATTTTCTATATATAAAAATTACCAAATTCACAGAAATTAAAAAAACGGTGACTTTTCGAAAGTAAAGATTTTACGCTTTAAAACCTTTTTTTTTTTAATTTAAATTTTGTTCGTTTTTAACGAAGTTATAGCTGCTTGAATTTTGTAGTTAAAGTTTGTAGCGTTACGAACTTTTGTTTCAACCCAATATATTAGTAGAAATAGACATCAATAGATGAACTAAAAGAAGAGACTTTCGTGTACTTTTTTCCTCCCACATGAAATCTATATTAAAATGGATTTTGTATAATTATTTGGAATTAGTAATAATTTCAAATAATTGCGCTGTCACTTATGCATGCAGTTGTATGCTGATTATCATAAAAATTTTGAAAAAAATATTTTCGACGTAACGGAAATCTAAATAATCTTCTAATTCGTAGTTATTCACATAAGGGAGTTTAATATCTTATTAATAACTCTTTATACGTCATTGGTGTGATATCTACATGTTAGCATATGCATTGTCGTTCAAACACTCCTACGCCTTTATAATCTCTCGCAATATTCATTTTTCACAACGCTATTTTAAGTTTATACTAATTAAGCGCGCTTTGTTCTAGCTAAAGTCCCGTCACATTCCGTTCTATGTGAATTTTTTTCTGAAAAACAATGATAGACTGCTATTTCCTTAATACCAGCAGCATAACAGGTTAAACACAGGTAATTCAGGCGAATCAGAAGGATTGCGATAGCTAAGAGCATACTCCACATTCTTTGTATCCGTGTATATTGCGCCGCAATGTACCATAGAATAGCCATGGCGGCCCCGCACCAGTCATGATTATAAATTGCTCGGAAACAGCTTTCGAGCTATTCATTTTACCTTGTCAGCAATTAGCCACCGCGTAATTTGAATGATTTTGACGAGGTAGCATGAGATATTCTTGCAAAGCAAGATGAGGACCAGCAGAGATAATGTTATTAAAGAGCATATAAATAAATTATAAAAATAAATTACTTTTAATTTAGATAAAAATAAAATGTGTATCTAATGTATATGTATGTAATATATCTAATATGAAAGATATTTAAAGATAGTTCACTTGCCATTTCACCTTTGTGAGATAATATTAACTTCGCGTGCTTAGAATAAATGGGGCTAATAATTTAGGAGATATAACCCCTGTAATAAATTTTATGCATCTATACAGATAGGGGGATGCTACGTGCATTCCAATGAGATATAAATGCATATGCATCACCACACGTTTGTAGTATTAATATTTCTCTAGAAAAAAAATCGGGATTATACGCCATGGATTGTACGGTTCCGATTTTTTCGGTCACATTCTTGCCAAATTGCTCTACAAATATAACCGATAAAACAAAAATTTGTAAATAAGGCAATAGGAGTCAACCTCTAGTTGTTAAAATTTCGAAAATTTATTACATTAAAAATATCATATAACTTCGTACGTTTCGACTCCTATTTGAGTCATCTTCAGCAATTCAACATTAATAAGTACAAATATAAATAGATAAATGTTTCGCATTACATATGGAACATCGTTCGATTACGGTATACACGTGAGCAATTAACGCGCCATGACAATCACATGTGTCGCGTAACATGGAATCTTCCAGCGACATTATCACAATGCGCGCCGCCTATCCATCAACTAATAATAGGGTGAACAGCGCAGAAGGAAAGGGAAGAGCCACCTCGCGGTATCACGATCAGAAACGACAATCTAGCTCGTCCGTTGCGACGTCGTGCTGTGCGCCGAGATTGAGTTATCGGACTTCGTATCCACTTTCGGAAACGCATCGGTAACTTTTAACGAGCGCTCAAGTTTGCATACACGTTTCGACGACAATGACGCGTCTCACTATGTTGCTTTACATTGACGTTTTCAGTTTGAAACGTTTAATGCCACATGACAATAATACCACCGATATAATAAAAATTCTTCTTTGTTTAACGTCGATATTTCTTACACGAGGATAATTACACTCTAAAAGATATGGATGTGAATTTAACATCACGCTGATGTTTACATAATTCTCATTGCATTGAGAATTTTAATCTCAAAACATAGTAGGTATAGTAAGTTTTAAGTTATGAAATATTGGTCAATCGCAGTCGAACGTAAGGGGAATCGCCTTGCTTGATAGATTTCTTTCGGCTTAAGGTTTAATACAAAATATTAATCATATTTATACACCTGTTATATTTCGGAATTTAAATCATGTGGTGTCAGATCCATGGTGTTAAATCCACATCCTCTACCAGTATTTATCAATATACATCAACATATAGCACATACATCAACATGATATAGTATAAGATAGGACAGTAGGGTTATTCTGCTAATAATTGTTTCACGTATAGCCGAATCATATAACCAACAGTAAACTAATTACCGATTACGATATAAATTTGACAATTAGTTTCTTCTGTTCAAATTAAAGTTCATGATGAATCTATAAAATTAACCAGAGAGTAAACTTTATTACCTTTGTCCTTTTTATAGGTTGCCCGCGCACAACCAAAATCATGTAACTTTTTCTCTAGAGTAGAAAGAAAAAATTTTGATGTATATATATATGTATATATATATATATATATATATATTGTATATACATATACTTACACTGAAAAAAAAATCTTTATTTCAAAGAAATATTTCTTTGCTCCGATTCAAAAAATTATTTCTTTAAATCAATGAAATAATTTTTTAGGTATTACCAGACTTTTTTCTCAGTGATATGATCAAATAAAATAAAAATAAGGAAAAAAAATTTAGTTAAAGGAAATTAACATTTTTCTTAGAATAATTAACTATTTATGTACGATACCCAAATGTTTCATTTGAATGTCCTTATATTATTTTTGCGTTCACACATGTTTTGTTATATAATAGACAAACTTATTGATTAAAAATTGTACAATATCTCATTTTCAAAAAAATTTTCATTGAAAGATCCAAAGAAATAATTTTTCTTAATACTAGCAAAGAAATATTTCTTTGAAATTAAGATATCTTCTTTCAGTGTATACACATACAAGAATTTTCATTTTTCATGTTTCTGCCTTAGAGAAAAATTTACATGATTAACTTCCAGATCAAAAGTGCCGAGACAGATTTAGCTTACTGTTCATAGTTACTACTGTATAGACATGGTGAGAATTATATTTAACACTCATGGTGTAAATCCACATCTATATTTTTTCGAGTGTAGGGACAATTATTTGCGAAAAAAACGAAATATTAATCATATTTATACAAAAGCTAACTGAGAAAAGTCCTCGAGCATATACGTGACGTAGCATTTTCTGGAATTTGAAGAATGCGGATATGTTAATTCCATTGTATTGTCTACTGTCTAATGGCTTTCGTAATTATTTCTTTTTCGATAGAAAACAATAAAGTCCTTAAGGGCCCTTCTCGGTCTAGAATTTTCAAAAAATCGATTATTTTTTTCATAAATCGATATATTAAAGTATCTAGAATAAGGTTTTAAAAGGTTCTTGTCAGAAAGGTTTTTGGCTTTTTTCTTCCTTTTTTAATAGACTTATCCAAGGAATGAAAATAACTCGTTACTTGTAACGAAGTTACAGTTACAAGTTACCTTTTGGTAATTTTATTGATAACTGCGTTACTTTTTTTCTTTGGTAACTGTAACGATAACGAAGTTATATTTTTTCAGTAACGGCGGTAACGAATTTTACAGTTACTTTTATCATTACTTTGAACACGATTGTATACGACATGATTAGACACAAGCCACTCATAGCGCTTGTAACTAAAAAACCCCAGGCCCGTCTGCTGTGATTGGCGGGCGTCGGTTTAGCGGTCGTCGATTTTAAATAAGAAACGGAAAAGTAATGAAAAGTTTCTCAGGTAACGGTAACTGAAACGAGTTACTTTTGAAAATCGGTAACGAGTAACCGTAACTTGTCACTTTTAAAAAGTAACTTTTCATTTCTTGGATTTATTTTCACAGAGTTGTATTTATATCTTTATTTATATTGTTGATTACGCTGCCTGAAAAATGCGCCACTACAGCGATTGCAAATTTTTTACTTTTATTTCAATCGCCTTTGGCCATAATACTACTAAATTATTAAAAACTCACATTAAGAATAACAAAAATCTTGTGAGAATTATGTCACGTGTATTGATTATTTGCAAGCTTGTGAAAGAAGAGGAATCTTTCCTAAACATATTACAGCTGGTCACTTAGATAACCTTTATTTTTTTTTACAATAATTTTAAAAATAATAGAACTGACAATATGTTGAATTCGATAAAAAACAAAATAATTAATTTTGAGATTAACGATGCTCACGAATACCGGAAATAGTTGATAATCTCATTATATAAAATTAGTAAAAAGATAACAAAACTTTTGCCCATGCATGTAGCGGATACTTTTTTTAACTATCAACAAAAAGCTCTCCACAGATTTAGACAACAGAACCAACAGATGCTATGAAAAAAACTTCAATGATTAGACATTAAGTCTGAGAGGAAGAACAGGAATTCAATAATATAAAGAATAGGTATATCATATTTTTGGAAAAAGATAATGAATCACCCTGAAAGCCTGGGCATAAAAATTTTTTCGTCTTCTCTACCGTCGAATATCATATATAATATACACACTGTTCACTTAACATATGAAAATTTTCCTGCTAACCCTATCGGATTATTTGAATTGAGAGAGAATTGGTTTATTAATTTAAGCAACATAGAAATCCCGAAGGAGGTGGCTGGTTTACTACAATAAAAATTAGGTGAAAGTTTTCGTCTTCCAGGAATTCTGATTTCACCATAGTACAACAGATCAAGTTTATTGAAAGCAATGTATCTAAACTTTCGGCTCCTATGCAAAATAAATTAAGAAATCTTGTTTGTTCTATACTCTCACTAACTGTAAATATTTTTCAATTAAAAAAAATAACAAATTACAGCAGAATGTCAGTCAACACTATCACAAAACAAATTGTAAAAGCACATCCAGAGTTAATTCTCACAAGAGCTGATAAGGATAACACTACAGTGGCGTTAGATAAGAATGATTATATTAACCGTGTCGAGAATATGTTTGAAGATCCGGATACACATATATAGAAGTATTAATCTCAACCTTGCAAACAAGATAATTAGCGATCTTAAGAATTTGTTAAAGGGATGGAAGCAACATGTTTACGTAAGCATTTCTATTTATAATTTTATTAATTCCTCGAATGCTACCAAATTTTATGCGTTACCAAAAATTTACAAGACGGGTTGCCCTTTTGGATTAATCGCATCTTCAATAGGGAGTCCTTTACACAAACTAGTAAAGGTCTCAGCAACGATATCCTTCTTTACAACACTGTCATTTAGTAAAAAATTATTATTTTTCATTTTCCTTGTTCATGCAGTTAAGAACCCATTATTAATTGTAAAAAATTTTGATTTTCTACTTTAGTTCTATTGGACACTAAATTTTTTACAATGGCGGGGATCCCAGAAATTTTGATACCACTATACTATACCCTGGATGCTAACGCCTATACTAGATATAACATTTAAGAAGTAAATACGTGGCATTTATGTTAACATGTCAAGAAAAAAGATTTCAAACTCTTTATCACACACTTTAATTTTACCGTTTACCTACACTTTTGAAAAATACTCAATTTTACGTCCTCTAGACAGAGAAGGGACCTTTATTAATGAAATTCTTGACTCTTTGATATTATTGTACTAGTCAAAGCGTTTATTGTTACAGCGTGCTTATCGAGCAAGACACCTAGTATACATTTGCACGTATACTATACACCTGTTCATTAACGTTACGTATCTATACGTGTATCTAGTAGCGTTTTCACACACATGAACATATGTACATGAACGTATGTACATGTATTGGTATACATACTTTGTTGCTTCGTTTTCATATATAAATATGTATTCGCGTGCGCGTGATGGTGCACGTGAAGTTACATTAGGTATATGAGGGTGCTCGTTACGTGTACTATAGACAATGTGATTTCCACGTTGTCGAGTCATGCCAAAGTGTCAGTCGCAGTAAGAGACAAGACAAGCTATATCGGCACTTTGTCCAGCTCGAGGCAAAACCAAAGTTTCTCGCTGCACCAGGGAGGGTATCGACGTAGAGACTCCCTAATGGGATTGTTAAGGATAAATTGAATCCGGAATTTCAAGGAAGTCCCTGCGTGATTGACAATTCGATGCCGACATGCTGATTCTATTCTTAGTCCTTCTGTACCAATTTGTGACTGTACATAAAAAGCAATTAGTAACTTATTATCAGGGAATGGAAAGTTACTTTTTAAAAGTAACAAGTTACAGTTACTCGTTACCGAGTAGGAAAAGTAACAAGTTACCGTTATTTACCGATTTTTAAAAGTAACTCGTTACGTTACCGTTAATTGAGAAAGTAATTGTTCGTTACTTTACTGTTACTTTTTTAAAATTGACGGCTGCCAATCACAGCGGACGGGTCTAGGAGCTTTTTAGTTTCGAGCGCTATGCACTGTAAAAAATTTTTGTATAAAATTATAACTATTATAGTGGATAATTTTGTGATCCACTAGAATAGTTGCAAGCGTCAATGCATTTGTAAATTTGCAATATGCAAATAAAAATAATTGGTAAATCTCCAGATCAGGAGACCCCCCAATGACCTTAACCTTGACAGATATTGTCAAGGTCATAACTCTGAGTAACCTCTAACAAGTTTTAGCCGTCGCTCGTCCTTCATTAAAAAGTTATTAACAAAAACAGTTTGAAAAAAATATCTTATTTCGGCTATACAGAAACTGTTCTAAACTATATCCACCAACTGCTATTCCACCTCTCCCATTGCTTAGTGGCGCGCGACTTTCCACGCGAACACAAATTCACTGCTTTAGCAAAAAATTTAAGTACCATAATTTCATACAACTATGGTCCTGCGCCACAACTATGGTCCAAACACCAGAGCGCACGAAAATCCCGATACGTAGATATAATACGTAGATATAATTGTAGAAATATTAATTAATTGTAAAAACACTAAATTATCTGTCATGTAGACCAGTGAGAATACAGAATAGCTTGTCGTAATAACCGATGGTCGAGAAAGTTTGCAGATAACGAGGTTAGTTGCCAACTTTCTCGATCATCGGTTATCATGACAAGCTATTCTGTATTCTCACTGGTCTACATGACAGATAATTTAGTGTTTTTAGATTTAATTAATATTTCTACAATTATATCTACGTATCGGGATTGTCGTGTGCGCGGGTGTTTGGACCATAGTTGTGGCGTAGGACCATAGTTGTATGAAATTATGGTAAATATGTAGTTTATAGGAGGGTCAGGGTTAGGTTCCCGTGTAGAAATTTGTTAAGGATGGCATTATGTAATATATTTCTGATGAGGCCCTTATCGGGATTTGATAGGGATGCCATAAGTAAGGCTTCCTTATTTATGTCTGATAAGGCCCTTATCAGGATTTGATAGGGATGTATTATTTTATAAATACTTGTTTATATTAGGGCTAACTTATAGGAGCCTGGAAAGGATTTATTAGGCATGCCATAAGTAAGGCTTCCTTATTTATATCTGACGAGGTCCTCTTATCGGGATTTGATAAGGACGTATCAACTTTATAAATATTTATTTATTAAGGCTAACTTATAGGTGCCTGGAAAGGATTTATTAGGGATGCCATATTAGTATGTTATTCTCCAGACAAAAATAAGCGACACATATATTTTTATATGTGCCTGTACGCACTTTTAAAGGATAAAACACTCCTTGAAAAAAATTATTCTTCTCTTTCGAAGCGAATATCGTCGGAACTGTAAGAGATAGAAAAAATGTTTCTAAAAGAGAAGAACCAATTTTTTTTCTAAGGGTGTTTCACCCCCTAAAAGTACGTATGGGCACGTACAAAAAATACTGACTGGATGTTCAGTTAAATTGCATAAATTTCTATCAGGATTATATTGACAGATATATCACAACTATACGTTCATTAACATTCAGTGTTCGTGGATTATCGAAGTAGCAGTTTCCGTACGATTACAAAGGTCAAGCAGCGCGAATGGTGGTTCGCATTCGGATGGGTGAGCGTTTCAAACTAACATAAAAATAATTAAATATAAATTGAACAACAATAACTCTCGAAAATGTCATAAAAAGAAACCAAGGGCTAATGAGAGTACAATCGCGGTAATTATTGCGATGATTGAATTTATTACATATTACTATAATTCAGACGTTTCGGCCTTCATTCGAGCCATCCTGTGTATCTGACCAAACAATAAATGTTGACATCTACGGCTAAACGAGAGAGTGACCGCTCATTCCATACACACCAATTCGTGACACAAGATTGGCTAAACTAGTGGCTACGATCGAAGATGTATTCCGTACAGCCATGAACAATTACTTAAAATTAAGAAAAATCCGCAACTTGTCCATATTAAAAATTGAGAATGTGGTATATCATGCAAACATTAAAACGAAGAAAATTTTCTAATAAATAATCTATAATTTTTTAATATCAGCAAATAAGCTCATTTAATTCATTTTTTGTACACTGACAAGGAAGCGTTCCAAATTACAAAAGCGATATAAAAAAATTAACACTACCAATCGAAAGATCACGTTCGAAATAAATATTCTACATAATCAAATCTTGAGATCCTATTTAGAGTCTGTACCCGATTTGGTCCGAATCATATTTGGCCATTTTAACTTTGACACAAAATACCTTGAAAACAGTACATTTTTGGAAAAAATGTTTTAAATGAAAATTGTAAGATTTGAAAAGGGCCGTTAGATGAGCTATTTAGATTTTGGGCCCAATGAGTTAATTTATTTTAAGATAATGATATGATATATATCATATCATTATTCTAAAAAAACTAACCTGGGTCTTATTGGATATATATGACTATATAGAAATACTTACTTTTTACAGTAAGAAGATGTGAAGAGCACATAAGCAAGGCCGTGCAAAGGAAATTGGCCGCTTGTGTGCAAAAATAATTTTGCCGCCTCAAAAGCGTGCATATATACATTATATTTAGAAATCCTCGTTTAAAAAAGAACAATGTTCTATACATACGTTAACACACAAATATAAACGAAATTAATTACAAGTTATAATACACAGAAACAAAAGAGACAATCAAATAAATGATTATTTTATGATATTAATATTTCATTATTATAAATAAAAATTACACAGAAAACAAAGGGCTATGGCAGAGAACGAGATGTAACGAGTCGTAACGAAACGTAGTCGTGACGTGGAATAGAATAGAGAAAAACGTAGAAGTCTCGCAGTCGTGACTGGTCGGAAAAGTACTTCGGTCTCGGAGACCAGATATGACTGTGACTTTTACGTTATTCTCTGTCTTAGTCCACGTCACGATTACGTCTCGTTACATCTCGATTTCTGCCATAGCCCTACCTTATATGTTTAATTTTGGCTACATATCTTTGGACTTTGGCCGCCTCTGGCTTTGGCCGTCTATGTGCTACGCATTGCACACCCGCTAGACACGGCCCTGCATATAAGAGTCAGCAAATCATTTAAAAGTATATAAAAGATCTACATACATTATAATAATTTAATTACATAAATTAAAAATTCTAAAAATTGCGCGTTACATGTTTCGGCTTCTTCATTAAGCCATCTTCAGATGTTTGATACAGATGTGCGGTCAACGTATTACTTAAGATTAGATACAACCTAATGATACTATCATGTTGTTATTGTAACATTATCGACAACAAACGGATGAACATTCACAAAGAAATGAGAAGATTGCTCGCATACGATTAACAGGCCGAATGTTTGAATTTTCTCGTTATTCCGTCGATCGTCAACTTCATATCGCATACTAACAGTTTTGTCAGAAAATTAAAACATCGATGATGATGTGAGATAATGAATTCCAATCAGAACGTCAATATAATAAGTACAAAATTCACAAGAATAAAACTAGATATGTGTCAAAAATTAAAATTTTTTAATTTTAAAATTGTGTAGTCAGATACTTACTTTCAAAAAATTTTTATTCTTGACACATACCTAGTTTTATTTTTGTACTTATTATATTAATTTTGTACTTATTATATTGACGTTCTGATTGGAATTCATTATCTCACATCATCATCGATGTTTTAATTTTCTGACAAAACTGTTAGTATGCGATATGAAGTTGACGATCGACGGAATAACGAGAAAATTCAAACATTCGGCCTGTTAATCGTATGCGAGCAATCTTCTCATTTCTTTGTGAATGTTCATCCGTTTGTTGTCGTTAATGTTACAATAACAACATGATCGTATCATCAGGTTGTATCTAATCTTAAGTAATACGTTGACCGCATATCTGTATCAATTCGCGTACTAAGAGAAAAAAGTCGTATTAACAAATACCTAGAAATTTGGAATCAAATAAGCGCCTCAACTGTATGTATTATAAAATTTAATAAGAACAATATAAATAAGATACATGAACTAAGTTATTAGTTATTATTATTACAGTTATTAGTTTATTACAGTTATTAGTTTATTACAGTTATTAGTTATTATTATTACAGTAATTATTTATTATTATTACAGTAATTATTTATTAATTATTATTGCCTACACTATAAATAATTAATATTCTATATTTTTTAAATTCATTTAATTCTTATTTTCTTATTAAAATTTTATAATACATAATTGCAGAGTTTTATATGTATAAATATAACTTCCAAGAATTTTAAGGTTACTGAATTTTGGTACAAGATACCTATCATGAAACAAAGTCGAAATGGATTCCGATAGGAATTATTCCATTTCCCCCAACAATCACGATAGAAATCTAAGGAATAATTGAATAATTCCGATCAAAATCCATTCGGATTTTTTCAATGATTCCCAGAACTAAAACTGTATGATACTAAAAACTGTATGATACTGATGTACCTCTCATTTATTTTTGTTTTTGGAGTTCAAACCCAATGCGCCTTTTATTGTATGCTGAATGGTGGAAATTTTCTTGTTAAAAGAAATTGAATTTCATTGTTAACCCCTTGAATGTCAGTGATGCACATATGCGCAGAAAAAAGTCGTGCCATTTTCGTCTCATGACGCATATGTGCTCATTTGAAAAAAAACATGTTTATACTTTGTCGATTCGACTGTAATTTGTTAAATCATGGTTTTTGAGGTCGCTGAATCCAAATTTGAAATCGGATTTTCAAAATTCAAAATGGCGGATCGAATATGGCGGACGCAAGTTCGAAAAATGGTTTGATTTCTACAAAAATTTGTAAAACATGAATGGTTTGCTGAATTTTTATTCGTCATAATGTATCCGAATTTCAGATACCTAGAGTCAGGACTCAAATTCTAAATTCGCGATCACGAACACATCTAGAGATACAAATTTTTGTAGAAATCAAACCATTTTTCGAATTTGCGTCCGCCATATTGAATCCGTCATATTGGATCCATTTTGAATTTTGAAAATCCGATTCCAGATTCGGATTCAGCAACCTCCAAAACCATAACACTAAAATTATAGGATAAATCAATAAAAATTTTTTTCCAAGACAAAAATGGCACAAAAAGCTGATTTTCGCCTGACAGCTAAGGGGTTAAGCTGGCCGCACACGATGCATGATTTTCATGCTTACTCTCCTGCATTCTGATCAATGCATGTTACTTTGCTCGGCTCGCTGCATAAACGTCATCACACGACGGTGGCAACCGTGGTGACTTTAACCTATACATCTCACAAATGACACCAATCAATCACGTGAGGAATTCTTAACGTTTTGATTGGCGCGTGCAAGAAAACGAGCATCAAATAATGCACCATATCAAACACAGAAATCAAGGGGTGCGTTCCGTATCGCGCATGATGCGCATGATGCATCCATTGTCCTTGTTTAACATTTGGTGAGCAACAAGGATAAACGACGCATTATGCGCACCATGCGAGAAACGGAACGCACCCAAGGATGATAGTATACTTCGCTCAATGCACCAAGGTGTTTAGCACACATCAGAGCAGGCACAGCAGCATGTAAGACTATTATGCAGGAAATTATGCATCGTGTGCCAGCTTTACTCTGGCAATGCCGAATACTGCTCGTGACTGAGCGACTTAGTGAAATTTCGAATGTATTTTTTTAAAGTTGTTTTAAAATAATATTTTAAAGTTACCTCGATGATTAATTAGTTACTGTGTAGTATGATTTATTAATTACTATATAGTGTGCTTCATTTTAAATAAGTGTTTCTCTAAATTAGAAAAATTTGATTGTTGTGTCTTATTTTTATGAGATATAAGTAACCATTTAATATAGTTGAAGTATTATTTTATTATACTATCAATTACTCTAGTTTACAATTAACAATTTACAAACGTTGTTGCTATAACTATATTTTTATAGTGTTGAATAATAACTACTAGATTAGTTATAGCTATTAGTTATAGCTATTACATTATAAAACTAGTTACAGATACTATAATTGCCGATGTTGCCAATTTAGTTAGGGGAGACCGGGGACAAAAGTAACATTTTGACTTTGAAGTGTTATAACAGTTAAAATATGATATTTACATTTTTAAAAATGTATACCTTTAGATGTAGAATTTATTTAGCTACAAACTTTTCTTTGATTCAATTTTTCAATGTAACTAGAAAAAAAGTTATGTTTGTTTAAAGACTATCAGGAATTTTGTTACAACCGTCCCAAGAGCTACGAACCAAAACAAATTTCAATGTACATATGATACAGTTGACATTAAGTAAAATAAAAGCAAAAACAAAATAAAAGTCTGCATTAAACTAAAAATATGTCTATATCAACTAACGTTTCGACCACCATCATTTTCAAAGTTATAAACAAATATGTATATGAAAGCGGTTAACTACAATAGATTACCATAGATCACTAATTATATAGAAGTATAATGAAAATTATTAAAAATTAACCTTCGTTGTTCAGGCCTGATTTCAGTTATATGTAGTCGACGGAAGGTAGATCCTGGATATTTACGCCAAACATTCAAATATCGCTGAGTATCCAACAATGAATAGATGTAGTTGTCAAAAATAAATCCTGGATATACGCCATGGTTCGATTACAAAAAGTATTCGCCAAATATAAAAAAGTCGCTGATAATGCTATTGAGTAAGCCGAAATAACAGTCCTTCTAACAAAATCCAGATTCTACAGTATAAAATTGAATAACTGACCCCAGGCATCGATGTTACTATTGTCTCCTAATGATATTTTATTACTCATAAATTGTAAATAAAAATCGGTAAATTTTTTAAATAAAAACCTAGATAAAAACCAATTCAAATGTGAAAAACATCAACACAGATAATCATTAAAACATATTAAGATAATACATTACACCTTTGTTATAAAGAAAAAAAAATATTTTGGATTTTGTACATGCAATAAAAGTTACTTGATGCATGAAAAAAGTCATTTCTGCTTCTACACTCGTGCACCTTCCACGAAAATCAGCATGTAATGAACGATTCAATGCCTATCTGTTTATAGAATTTTACCACGCGGCCACATACATATATCTGTTATAGTTTAAGAAATATTGACGATGTTACTATTTTCCCGTGTTACTTTTGTCCCCGATCTCCCCTACCATTATTTTATTTTCTCTTAGTGCAACACTCAACTCTTTTAGTTGCTCTTCTTTTGTCTAATATTCACAGTTAGCGGCAACACATTTAATTGTAAATAAAAAATGGCGTGGGGTTCTTTAAAAAATCTAATGAAGTCACAAACAAAAATTGAGGGACGTATATGCTACTGTATAAATATCAATATCAAGATAGCTTCATTCAAAATAATAAAAAAAAATTAATTCAAAAAGAAATATCATTTTAACGTACAATTTTTTATTTGTATCATACGCCTTTCAAATATCTTTTTCAATTTACGGCTGAAAGTCGGGATACGAGTTGGGACGTTTCAATTAGCGGAAATTGCCTGGGTGAAAAGAAAACCGCGAACGCGAAGATGGAAAGTAGACTTGGCTAAAGTGTCCTGTTAGCAAGATTGCGCTTCTTCATTCACTTTCTTTTGAGGCTATGCGCACGCGGTCATTCAACCCCCGCCGCCGTTACCGCGAAACCTAAGCAAACAGAATCAGCCCGCTCACAGTTCGTGGATTAAGCCATTTCGGATGCAACGTACTATGTAAATGGCCGGGAACTCTTGCACGGTAATCGCACTCCTTTGGCCACGATTAATCCTAACTTTTTGCATGCACATTCCAGCTTACAGATCGTTCTTCAAGATCGCGTATATGGAGCTTGCCCGTCTCTATTGATGAGTATCGAGGCGAAAATGCACTCTCACGTATGTGCGCTTGCGTTATCCACGTAAGTCGAGGAAACACGCTGCCCCTCGGGATCGTACCTTTTTGTCGCACGGAATGTAATTCGACGTACTTCCTGTTTACAAGGCACTCGGTGCATGAAGAAGAACCAGCGTCCCCCGGCTTTGCACGCTCCGTCGACGTAATTCAATTAATTTTGCGAAATAGCGGTCTAGCAGTTCCTACGTACCCGACGGCTCCCACTCGGAAGCATAGCTTTCCTGTGTTATTCACGTTGTGCACTGGAACTGTTGAGCTGATAGGCAGAACCGGTACGGCTTCGGCTGAGCTCCAAATTCCGACAATCGAGATCGTCGAACCCCGAATGTGCTAGATGGACGATTCTGTTCGAGGATATTTACCTGCTTCAAGCGTGTCGATGAATGTTCGGTGACAGTTGTATTTTGATATCAAGATTGAAGAGCGAGAGAGGAAACGTTGGAAATTCTTGCTTGCGTTAATGTTCGATGTTCTGTAACCACAAACATTTTCACCGCAAACCGGAGGGAAAAACTTTCGATAAAAAAATTTTGTTTATTAATCTACTACACACCTGCCAAAAATATATCAATAGACTTTTGATATATACAAGTCGATGGAAATAGTAACAAAAATTATTAAACTTTGAAAACGTAGCTAATTAATATCTGTGAAATTAAATAACTGTATGCACAACGAATAATAAAAAAGAGGCACCAGGCATATATTTTAATTAAAATTTTGTAATTGGACATCGCGTCATAAATATTCAATTGAAAAAAAAAACATTTCTGCAACTATAAATGAATATAGTTTAGAATATTAAAAATTACAATAATAATTTAATTAAATTGTTAATAATTAAATTATTGTAATATAAATTAAATGGCAGAATTGGCTGTGAAATATTGATCAAATATGTGATATTGTAGAATTTTTTTGTCCTTATAATATTTATAAGTATACCTGTCTTCAAAAAATTGATACCAACAAAAACAATTTCAACAACAATAATAATATTATACGAAAGAAATTTATTTTATTGAAGTATCTAAGAATTTAAATATTTGACAAAAATTAAAAAATTTAGATATAAATCTGAAAACAATTTTGTTGATTTATCAGAATAATTATATAGGAGCTCAAGTATGAGTAATTCAAATAATATCGCAATGACATTAAATTGACATAAAAGTCATTGAAAAATTTCATCAAATCTCAGTCAAGATGATGTCATCTCGACTGTTATCGTGACAATTGAATGTTATTTGGAGTGCTGCTAAAAGTATTGATATTCTAGCAACTAGCTTGGCCGTCCTACATAGTAATTTTAATGATCTAACACATTACTTTCAGAGTTGTATTTAGCTAAATTTTTAGACACCTTACTGAAACTGTTCTTTCCAAATACGGATTAGGAAGTTAATAACGTTATGTTGAATCTTTATCATCTATTCTTTAACGAAACAATATTTTTGGATCCGACTGAAACATTCTCAATTAGACATTGTGATCGTGAAACGTCATCGACTGCTGAATGCGTCCTGCTAGCGCTCTCCCGGAGAGACATTTTGATCTGAAGGCCGAAACCGCAACAGCTTCCTGACCGTAACACAGCGGTTGGTTCTCGCGCACGTTTCTCATGGATTAATGTCTACGCCATCTGGGACACGTTGACATCCGGGCGACGATACCCGCCCCCAGGAGATAGTGTCGGCGCTACGTGGACCAGTTTTAATACATCGATCAGTTTTACAATGAAATTGGGTCCTTTGGGAATTTTCAACTTGTGTCCCAGACTTGATTATTGGAGTCGCATGCGGAAATAGCACTTTCTGGGAAATTACGCTTTGCTTGTGTAGCTTATTTATCTTAACAAAATTACCTTTTTAAAAAAATTTAAAAAAAAGGCGCCAAGTGTTCATATACCTTCCATAAAAAACTGTACTTTACATAAACTAAAAAAAACCGTTGCATAAATAATATAATCAAGTGGTAATATTTTGTTAACTTTTTATTATAAATTACCTCTCAGTAGTACGTATGTGTTGCATGTATTAAAAAAAAATGAAATCAAATCTTTAAATTACGCCAATTGGAAAAAGAATATATAATTTCTTGCAACAT
>NW_017300145.1:160622-161110 GCF_001594075.2 Trachymyrmex cornetzi
AGTATAATAAATCTAAGCCGCATACCTATCTAAATCTGGTCGCACATATGAACACGCTGCATATTATTAATTCTCTTTCAATCTCTTCATTACTTTTCATATTTGGTATTTTTAATTATTTCCTCGTACACACACACACACACACACACACACACACCCACTGTATATTGTTACCTCATTTTCCACCTCATTTTCTTTCTTAAAATCTGTTCATTATTTTTTTTATTCGATATCATTTGATGATCATCTTATTATATTTTGAGGTCTAGCAGCGCGCCAAGTTTTTTTACATAAAAAATTTTATTTTCATAAAATTTTCTCATTTGGGATGCTTCGTCTTTAATTTTTTGAGATTAAATGTTGTATTCCATTCCAAATATAAAAGACTGTTGAATAGAAAGATAAAGCTACGTATCATTTTGTCTCGTTAATTAAATGTTATATGTTGCGATAAAATATATGTTCTTTTCGCAATTTACAAAATACAA
>NW_017300145.1:161566-162267 GCF_001594075.2 Trachymyrmex cornetzi
GTGAACCTTCTCTATACATACTTATAAAATGATCGTTTTCGATACATGAACCATAATGAAATATAGCATTCATAACTTTATACGGCTGTCCAGCTGTTAGTATTTCACTTGTTGGAAGAGCACATAAATTAATTTTTTGTGGCACCTTCACTAATGTTCCATTTTGGTATGAAAATGAAATTAAATGGATAATTATCTGTTTCGTTTCAACGTTATTTCATTTTTAAATAATATATCATTTCCCTCACAACGTTCACATAATTTATTATTTTATTTAGACCAATGTAAAAATCAAGTATTTAGTAAATTGTTAAGATTAAAACTTTCCTTGTTCGAATTGTTAACAAAAATTGAGAAAATAAAATTATTATTAGTAGTAACTTTTGTATCACCACATGTTATGCATCGACAAGTAGAAATAATTTGATGCTCAACCAAATTTTCCATAAAATCATATTTAGTACAAAAAACTACAACAAAATCAAATGCATCTCGTTTAATATCAATCGAAAAATACTCCCCTTGATATTTTCGTATTGTGTAGGTACTCAAATTAAGTACATTTTTCGTTTTCATATCGATGCGCTAATATATTTGAAACATTTAGTTTATCAGAATTAAATAATTGTTATCTAATAATACTTAAATGAAATAAACATTGTAATGTAGCATTGGCATAGCATGAAACTTTGTCAGTATTT
>NW_017300145.1:162787-175023 GCF_001594075.2 Trachymyrmex cornetzi
GTATGTATGGTAAATGACAGCAATAAACGAGTGCCATCTACCGTCCAAAATATGAAAAGGAGATGATTTTTTGAGGAGACGTATCTAACAGGAAAATTTGACATTTCGGATTTCGCATCACGATATCTCCGTTTGTGGGACACGTAGAGGTAAAATAAACATTTATTATATAATTCGGACCCAAATTATCGATAGAACTCATATTCAGAATTCCATCGGTGTAGTCTTTATTAAAAAAACCGAGAATTTCGGGTACTCGGATGCCCGCAACTCGCTGACTCGCGTAAATACACTCGTGTCTCGCGCTGCGCGCCCACTTGGCACGAGACACTACCGTGTCTCTTGATCTACATTTTCGTCTTTAAAAACTATAATAAACTTCTCATGTAAGTATTTTTGCAAATATGCGAAATAATGATTTGGCATACTATATGTGTTGCTCTGCGAGTGTTGCTTATTCGACAATTAGTAAAACAAACACACAAAATAAATAAATGAAATAAATGTTGTGCAAATATTCAACATATACTGATAACATCACCACATGTCTCATTGTCAGCAATCGAATTTGTAAGATGCCGAGAATAAGAAATATCCAGGTTTGAATCCCAGTTGTAATATTTTTCGCAATAAACTCTTTACAGAGTTTTAAAGATGCTCCTTAGTATCAATAATATTAAATTGAAGAATGCTAATTTCGACTCTCAAATTGTCAATAAATGAATAAATAAATTCAGGCTATTAAGAGTCACAACTTGCGTAATTAGTGCAGTAAAGTTAAACCAAATCGATGTAGTAATTAAATATTTATTTCTTTCATACGTTTCGGCCAAACATCCGGGCCATCTTCAGTGAACATCAATCTCAAAATTTTATCTATTTATTCGAACTAGGGAGTGGTCGCTCCGTCCTTGTATTCATTTGGATGGACAAGATTGGCAAGTCTTGTGGATTTGAATCTCAAGAACTCCATTCGAACAATCACAATCAGATTATTGCAAAGTATCCAAATTCATTATATTTATAATAAGTAGTGTAACTGTGCCTAAATAATAAAATTTTAACGTCTTAACAACGATAAACGCAGTCAGAGTTTGCCAATCTTGTCCATCCAAATGAATACAAGGACGGAGCGACCACTCCCTAGTTCGAATAAATAGACAAAATTTTGAGATTGATGTTCACTGAAGATGGCCCGGATGTTTGGCCGAAACGTATGAAAGAAATAAATATTTAATTACTACATCGATTTGGTTTAACTTTACTGCACTAATTACGCAAGTTGTGACTCTTAATAGCCTAAATTTATTTATTCAATATTAAATTGCTTCTTTATGTAATTTGCGATATTACGTAATCTAACTTCAGTTTAGGACTTCGTTTCATAACCGCCGCAAATAATCGCCGCGCAATTGGCTTGAACTAGAAATTGTAAAATTTACATACAGAAATATTATATATTATGCATCGAGGACTTCTTTGACCGAATGTGGTGTCTTCGTTTATTTGTGTAGAACATTTCTCGGTCGATTTTTACCTCATCCTTACCTTACTAGATACAATGTGGTGCCTCATCCATACTAACGGGGGCACTAGAATCCGTCCGTTTTTTTCACCTGTTCAGAATGATTTAAAAAATCTCTAAAAATTCACCAACATACTTTCAACTTTTTAAAATAAATATTGGGCACTTTATTTTGGAAAATAATAAAATGTAGTATAATTAAAATTACCGAAAGATAAAGAAACTTGCACGAACTGGAATTGCTCAGTAAGTAGTGATCCCCCTTAGTACGATAAGGGTTAATATTGAAATAAATGTGTCTTTTTGGTAGTGTCTATAATGTTTATTTATATACAGTTTTCGAGTACTGAATTATTAAATCACTAACTTGAATAAAGTAATTAAAAGGTTGTTCAATATTAAATAATAATTATTTATTACGTAATCATAATACGACCTTGACATTTTTGTTAATTGAAAGAGTTGAGCGAAAGAGATGTAACCTGTTTTTATCAATGTTTTTAGTTCAGTAGTTCGACCATTTAACATTACAGAACAGTGCTGGCTTCAACAGTAGCGGTACATATTCGTAGCTGTACCTCAGTAACAAAGTCACTGCTATTACGAGCAATTGCGTGATCCAGTTATAAAACAGTTAGTGGCACGTGTAAACCCGTTCAACCCGTTGTCCCAAGCTGCGTTTGGGTCGTGCGAAGAGAGTCAATTGCCGGCAAGCCGGAAAATTAATCGCTCAGTTGCCACTTGGAACGGTTTATAACCGTGCCCGGACTAATCGTACTATCCGACTATTCCTCAGTTACATCCTGATGCAGACGGCCGGCTGTTGCATCTAACCGATACATCGTCTTGTAGCCAGATCGATCCTTGTAATCGCCGAAATGTGTTATGTCGGTTTGCTGCTACCGAATACCAAATAGAAATACCGAAACCTATTTATGTCAAGTGATTGAACAACCGCATTATGGATTAAGAGCTCAAGATTTTAGCCAAAACATAATATTTTTAAATATTCTCACCAAAATTCGTAAATAACCATATGTACTAATAATAAAAAATTTTTCTCATGAAATTTTTTAATATTTTGAAAATTAAAAAGCACTTTTACACCATATGTATTTTTAAAAAAGAATTATCCAACTAAAGGGCATAGCGGAATAAGCATGTAAAATCTGCCTCCGCACAAATCGAGCTTAAATTGGTGTCATTAGTTGGCACTCCTGAGATGTAAAACTTCCCCAAATATTAGCCTCGAAATTGCATTTTTTGGGGAGTTATGGAGGGGGAAAGCGAAATAAAAAAAGTGATTTTCTCTGGAAACGACTGTACCGATTTTAATAAAAAAAATATATGTTGTAAACATCGTTTAGATAAGTTAAAAAATTTTTTTGAAATTTTTACGATAAAAACAAAATTATTAAAAAAGTTTTTGAATTGTTTATGAATTTTTTGGTTTGGTGATATTTTTGAGTAACCACTTTTATACTTCATAAAAATAATCTGTAGACTCTCTACTTTAATATATATTTTTTTTAAATTGATCGGAGTGGTGGAACATGGTTAAAAAAAACAATCATTCGCGCAACGCCGTGCCGTCTGGTCGACCGCGGCGCGCTGCGGCGCATGGCGGCTGTTGCCCCTAATCTTGTTGTAGTGTTGCAATGTTTAATTGCCAAATAAATTGATAGAGACAAAGATTTTATTATTGCCTACACATTTATTCAGTGAACATTATAATATAATAATATATAATATTACATATTTCCATTAAGGGTACTGTTACGTCCGGGAGGACTCCACGATTTCCTCGTTTCGTGTATACTTAACAGGATGATTGTTGAGGCAAGGCCCGAGGAAGAAAAATGAGGAGAGTTAACAGTCACCGATCGGCGAGCGTGACAAAATGTAGAAAATATGTCATTGAAAGCTTTCCCAACGATTTTAGGAATGCGACAAAAAATATAGGTACCCATGACCTACGGTAATAAAACTTATGACAGAGTTACAAACCCTGTCGAGAAAGTTCAGTTCAGTTTTAATAAAAAAAATATATCTAAATGCAAAATTTGGAATCTTGAGTGAATGGAAGGTTGCATTCCAAACATGTGACAATGCGTTGAAGAGCATTCTTTCGTTGACGACAGAAAGCAATAAAGTGGAAATGGAACAGGGCTAGTTTTAATTTTTTTGCTGACGGTCATAAAGGTTGAAGAAAGCACTGTCTAGACGAGAGAACGCACATTCATAGAGATAAGAAAAAAAAGGGGGAAATGCTAGCTTTCAAACTGTCGTGGCCGGGTCGTTCGGAGGGGGCGATTAGCAAAATACTCTCTCTCTCTTCGTAAAGGAAACTTAAAACTAAACTCGCCAATGGGTGATCGTAGACCAGAAAACCTAGAGAAGGTGATTACGTATCACCAATAAGTTCTCAAGGGTTGAAACTTGGAGTGCGGGCGGAGCGAATTTTGAAAATAGTTCGCCAGTAAGAATATGAAACAGAAATTTCTACCAAAAACAGAAAAACTCCCTCCAACCCAAATCCCCGATTTTTCTCACTTAACACTTCTCATCAGAGGACCATCCTGCACAGCTCCCTATATAAACCGTAACACAATGAGACTCGCCCTCATTTATTTCCTCATTATTTTCTGCCTATATTCTGTGTCCGGTCCTGCTACTCAGTCAGTCAGTCATATATACGGTTTCATCATGTATACAAAGTTTTATACATTAAATAGTTTTCGCTTCATAAAAATCTTAGAATCTGTGCGCGACCTTTTAGTCGAGTAATGAACCTCACCATCTCTTTGGAATCCGACATCTAATGCGAACATTCCTACAGCAGAAAATTATAAGTCTCATGGATTATCATTTATTTGTCCCGAAATTAAACTAATTCGCTAAAGAGTAAATAATTCACTAGTTCAAATAATGTTCTTTTAAATGTCATTAAAATCGACGGAATCGACGGAACAGGCAAATTCTCGCGGACTACCGAACCTATTCCCGAGGGGACTTTCACGATTGGGCCCCATTATTTCGATCCACAAGAAACCCGGCGTGCAATTGCCGCTCTTCCTCCTCATTCTAGTATTCCTGTTTTTATTCCGAATTCCGCTTATCCATATTTAATACCGGTGGAATTCTTTTTCAACCTCTTCCCTCCTTCCTCCGCTACTATACGCGAAATATAAAAGAAAAACACAAAACCATTCTCGCCCTGAGTTTCATCCTCTAACAATTCACACACATAAAACGAACCTTCATTATCCGAAAAAATTGTAATTACGATTTTCTTCCTCATTGCGACAACAAATTTTTTGTGTATTTTTTTTTTATTTGTAACCAGTGTTAATTCGTAGTGATGATCTAGTTGTAATGATAATCTATATAATAATCCTAGTTTATAATAATAATTTTATCTATGTGTAATCTTTCTCTATTTTTTTATTTTTTTATTTGTAACTTGTACTATTAATAATGATCAGTTTTAATAAATAATGTTAAGAAGCTTACATCTCTCTCTCATTCTCTATTTGTAAAACCCTGATACCTCGTAGTTCGTAAGCCTTGCCTTTTCAGGGATCGCACTTGGTCCAGTCCCGAGTTAAAAGGATTAGATTCCTTGACACTAATTTTGGACCGACGATCGCACCTCTCGTAGGAAATAGGCGTTAAAGCGACCTAACGGAACGTTGACCCATATTCCGAAGCGAGCACAAAGGGGTGCGTTCAACTCGCGGTACTCGCCTCTGTGCGGATACCTGCGAGACAAGTCGTCTGACCGTCCCTCCCAACTATCCTCTCCATTTCCGCATCTTTCTCTCCAACAAGACAAATTAATCTTATTTCCAAGGGCGTAACAGTACATTCTGGTGTAAAATTTTCAAAAAATCGATTTTTTTTATTGCCTATTTCAATTGTACAACATTTCAAGAATACACTGTCAAAATTTCAGAAAGGAATTCAAAGAATTAACAATTCTACAGCTAAAAATTCTTTATTTTTACAGCTAAATTGTTTCAGAAAGTTGAAAACTTACTTTAGGAATCGCTGATTAATGGTAAGTAGTTTAATTATCATTTTATTTAAAAAAACCTAAAAAAAATTTAAACATTTTTTTTTGAAAACGTTTTTTTGAGTGATTGACACGGTTTCGGAAAAACTAATCGATTGATTTAAAAAATTCTTGCGGCGTTGTATTCGTAGATTGACTAGCTATCGCTTATAGCGGGATAAACCGGTTTCATCAAAAATTAAATTTTTTATCCAACTTTTTTGAACGAAAAAAAGCGTTTTTTACATCACTTTCTAAAAACACGTGTCAACTCGCGAATTATTAATATTTTTCAATAATTCTGCTTTACGCGATAGTCACACAAATAAACTTTAAGAAAAGATTTTGTTTTTTTATTTTAGGCTATTGGGTGTGGTTCTCGAGATATCGTGTGAACCGTTTGGTCATTTCATTTTTTCAACGCTGCGCCTCTCAACTAATTTCTTGGAATTTTGGAACGAAAATATTATTGTAAAAATTTTTTTCATATATTGACGTGTGTATTAATAAGTATATCAAAAATTAGAACCGTGTGTCTTATAGTTTTCTTTTAAAAAAATTCCAAAAAAGGCCTTATTTTTAGTGCGGTTATACCAGAATGTATCCTTAAGGACGTCTACAGTTAGCCTATAAAACTTATAATTCCCGGAGCTTATACCACGAGGAGGTTGCAGTGTACGTTTTTAAATTCCATATTTTCGGGGTACTTTTTTAACGTGAATCCCCTCGCCTCTCACATTAACAAACCTCTCACATTAACAGAAGAAAATTAATTAATTCTTAATCATCGTCATTATCACTTTAATGACTGGAATGGAATTATCTTTCTTAAATATATCGCTGAGTATTTCTGCCGATTTAAACATTTTTGTTAAATATCTAGCATAAGATAAATAATATATTTTCCTCTTTCTCCAATTGTTGCAAATTTAGTTTTACAGGATCTGGAGAATGATATTTTTAATTCGCTGATTATTTATATTCCATTTTACCGATATGTTGACGATATAATCCTTGCTGCTCCAATAGACGATATATAGATCAAATTTTAACTAAGTTTAATTCATAAAGATTAAAATACACAATAGAATATAGCGATGACAGTGGTATTAGTTTTCTTGACGTAAAATTGTTAATGGATGATGGAAGGATAATTTTTGATAATTTTAAGAAACCTACAAATTCAGACAAATTTTTAAATTTTTATTCTAATCATCCCATTGAATACAAAAAAGGAGTGGTTATTGGACAATTAGACAGAATTTTATTCCTATTCCATCCTAAATTCCATGAAAAAAATATCATATCTTTGATTAATACGTTGTATAACAATGGATATACAAAGGAATTTTTATTCTCCATAATTAATGACAGATTAAAATCATTTTCATTTAAAAATAATTTTGATAATATTAAAGACAGGAATCCTGTAAACGGTGACACTTGCGATAAAGAAAGATATTTTGTAGTACCATATATGAATAATGTACCGAAAAAATTCGAAATTATAGTAAAAAAATTTGATTTTAAAATTGCACATAAACCGATTAATAAATTAAACAGGATAATTAAAATGGATAAAAAAACAAGCTGAATAAAGACGAATTATCTAATGTGGTGTATGAAATTAATTGTGCTGATTGCAACGTTTCTTATATTGGACAGAAAAAAAGACTCTGTCTGTAATTTCTCAACACCAATTAGAGCGTATGTTAAGTTAGCACCCTAATATTGAAATTCCATAGTTTTTTTTATTAAAGTTCCGTTTCCTTTTGTCCAGAAGAGTTCTCTATAATTTATAACAAGAGTTCCGCTTAATAACTATTTTTAAATAATTTTTTAAAAATGAGGTGCTAACTTCTTATCGAAATTCAAGATCGAATAGTTCTGAGCGGCTCAATAGCTTTATTTAGTGAATACCTAGAGTTCTTGATACATAAAAAAAATTTTGAAAAATCCCAAAAAATTAAAAATTTTTGAAAAATCAGTTTTTAGATACAATAGTTCTGATTAGAGTTCCTGTTTCCTTTTAACGAGACGAAGAGTTCTCTGTATTTTTTAATACGATATTCAGTTAATAATAATTTTTAAATAATTTAAAAAAAATGGAGTACTAACTTCTCATCGAAATTCGAGATCGAATAGTTCTGAGCGGCTCAATAGCTTCATTTAGTGAATACCTAGAGTTCCTGACACATAAAAAACAATTTTGACAAACAAGAAAATTAAAAAACAAAAAAAACTATTTTTGATCACTTCTTTAACTTCGCGTATCTTGAATATCGTTGGCCCAATCGCTTTATCACCTAATACTTTTCGATAGAACTCGTCGAGAACTGCCCAAAACGATAATCGGAACTCTTGGAACTCTCAAAAAATTTTTTAGGTAGTCGAAAATTTTCCAAGTCCCACGTCGAAAAATTTTTTAAGAGTTCCAGGAGTTCCGATTATCGTTTTGGGCAGTTCTCGACGAGTTCTATCGAAAAGTATCAGGTGACAAAGCGATTGGGCCAACGATATTCAAGATACGCGAATTAAAGAATTGATCAAAAATTGTTTTTTTTGTTTTTTAATTTTCTTGTTTGTCAAAATTGTTTTTTATGTGTCCGGAACTCTAGGTATTCACTAACGCCTGGTCTGCAATGTGCTTTTTGTTTCCTGTTTCTTTCTATTCATCTCTGTTTGTCTCTTGCCTTTTTGATCAAGAAGGCAAGAGACAAACAGCAAGAAATAGGAAACAAAAAGCACATTGCAGACCAGGCATAAATGAAGCTACTGAGCCGCTCGAACTATTCGATCTCGAATTTCGCTGAGAAGTTAGCACCCCATTCTTTAAAAATTATTTAAAAATTGTTATTAACTGAATATCGCATTAAAAAATACAGAGAACTCTTCGTCTCGTTAAAAGGAAGCAGGAACTCTAATCAGAACTATTGTATCTAAAAATTGATTTTTCAAAAATTTTTATTTTTTTGGATTTTTCAAAATTTTTTTTATGCATCAGGAACTCTAGGTATTCGTTAAATAAAGCTATTGAGCCGCTCAAAACTATTCGATCTCGAATTTCGATAAGAAGTTAACACCCCATTTTTTAAAAATTATTTAAAAATAGTTATTAAGAGGAACTCTTGTTATAAATTATAGAGAACTCTTCGTCTGGACAAAAGGGAACGGAAACTCTAATCAGAACTATGGAATTTCAATATTGGGGTGCTAACTTAACATACGCCTAATTAGAAATGAATCATAAATTTGATTGGACAAATGTTAACATTTTGGATGTTAACATTTGTCCAATCAAATTTATGATTCATTTCTAGTTGATGATGAGAAATTACAGTCATATTATAAAAGAATCATTTCTGAAATGATATATATAAAGAGACAGAAAGAGGGTATCAATAAACAAAGTGACACTGAACGGTTTCCAGAGTTTTTTCTCTCTATTATCAACAAATGTTCCCCCTCGAATCACATCTCCTTCTCCGAATAACTTTGTCTCTTTCCGAATAATACACATGTATAAACGAATTTTGTCTAACTCCGACCTCTGTCTACTTTTCGCTGTTGAGAAGGAAGGTTCTCTTTCCATGATCTAATTTGTCATAATTTTGTGAGATTATACGAGGTTGCTGGTTGCAAATATAGGTATTTTAATTTAACTTATACCACGCTTTTTAAATGTACATTGGAATTTATTTACTATCTGTCTGTTAGGCTTTGGGAAGTTTATATATGCGCACAACTTTTCAAGAATAAAGAACTTCTTCTCATAATACCTTTTGGAATTCTGTTATAAAATAGAGACGAATCAAAATTATATTCATTTGAAGATTATAGAACGAGACATAGTTTATAATAATGCGACTAAGACAACTTTATTATTTTATTGTAACAAATCAATTATAATTAATAAGAGTATTTTACGCGATATATTTTTGTAATGGTAAATAATGATATTAGGTATATAATTACTGATGATAGTCAAAAATTGTGACCGAAACGTTTAATTTCATATGTGGTGTAATCTAATAAATTGACTTGCGCAAATATTATCTGGCATCGTGACTGTATGCTTTATTTTGTTTTTGTTTTATAAATAATATATTATTGCGGCAATATGGGGGCAACAACCAATTGTTCGTCTGCCATTAGCACACTCCCATGCATAATGAGTCACACCGGAGATACCGATACTATTTGGTTTGTATCTCAGAAAACATCTATATGTTGTACGAGAAATATGTCGGGATGGAACTTTTAGTTTAAGAACATTTTTCTCATCCTTGACGTATTCTATATTTAATTTACCATTTTTATCTACCATCTCCACCAAATACGACACGACGTGAAAGAGTTGATACAAACTGATAAAGCAAATCTTCATGTCTATTTCTGTCATTTTCGGAAAATCCAAAAGATCATTATATGTAATATTTTTGAAAAGGAGTTTTCGGCGAAACCATCCTTTTTCTTCAGCCTCAATCAGAAATACTCAGCGATACATTTAAGAAAGATAATTCCATTCCAATCATTGAAAGTGATAGTGACGATGATTAAGAATTCGTTAATTCGCTTCTGTTAATGTGAGAAGTTTATTAATGTGAGAGGTGAGAGACTCACGTTAAAAAAGCACCCCGATGGTAAATACATAACGTGAGAGGCGAAAGGACTCACGTTAAAAAAGCACCCCGAAAATATGGAGTTTAAAAACGTACTGCAACCTCCTCGTGGTTAACTCCGGGAACTATAAGTTTTATAGGCTAACTGCAGACGTCCTTAATGGAAATATGCAATATTATATATATATTATATAATAATAATATTATATATTATTATATTACAATGTTCACTGAATAAATATGTAGGCAATAATAAAATCTTTGTCTCTATCAATTTACTTGGTAATTGAACATTGCAACATTGCAACAAGGTTAGTATCTATTATTAATAGTTAGTATCTAGTACCATGGCAACAGTCGCCATGCGCCGCAGCGTACCAGGGCCGCGGTCGCCCAATCGGCACGGCGCGCGGCGTTGCGCGAATGATTGTTCTTTTTAACCATGTTCCACCACTCCGATCAATTTAAAAAAATATATATTAAAGTAAAGAGTCTACAGATTATTTTTATGAAGTATAAAAGTGGTTACTCAAAAATATCACCAAACCAAAAAATTCATAAACAATTCAAAAACTTTTTTAATAATTTTGTTTTTATCGTAAAAATTTCAAAAAATTTTTTCAACTTATCTAAACGATGTTTACAACATACGTTTTTTTCATTAAAGTCGATACAGTCGTTTCCGAAGAAAACAACTTTTTTGATTTCGCTTTTCCCCTCCATAACTTCCCAAAAAATGCAATTTCGAGGCTAATATTTGGGGAAGTTTTACATCTCAGGAGTGCCAACTAATGACACCAATTTGAGCTCGATTGTTGCGGGGGCAGATTTTACATGCTTATTCCGCTGTGTCCTTTTATAATAATAAATTTTGATAAAAACAATTCAATATATTTATACATATATACTCATAATATATTGATTCATAATATAATCCTTGTTGCCTTCTTCTAGCCAGATTTCGAATAATTTTTTATATTTAAAATATTGCATGCCTACAAAAAATAAATAATAACTATTATATTTATCCGGCAGCCTTTAGCAGCTAGATTTTGGATAAAACTGATCACAAAAAGCATTTTATAAAATGTCATATAAGTTTATTCGAGCGAAATCAAGCGATTTTTTTACAGATTACATTAATTATTATTTTATTATTACACGACGTAGCACCAATGTTGTATATTATTTAATATCTGTTTGTACGTATAAATTTTGATTACTAATTTTTTATACAATAATGTAATAAATACCTGCAACAAGAATGTGTGAAAGTCTTAAATAAATATTAATTTCTTAACGTATTTTATATAGTGGATATAAAGACTCAATTATAAAAAACCGATATGAGTCCTTTAATTACTGACACGTTATTTTCAAATTCTATACATAAAAGATACTATTAAAAAATTTGTAAAAATGACCTTTTACTCAAAATTTTGAGCTTTTAAACCATAGTGAACCATGGAGAACGTCATTTCCGCCACTAAATTTATTCTAAAAGAGCAAATTATTTTAATTTGTTTAATTAAAGTTATTTTTTACACGAATGACAATATGATATGGAATTTTATTTCTTCGAAACATTCAAGTATATTGTACGTACGTTTTATGCGCGATAAGAGCGCTTTTCTCATAAATATCGAAATTTCATTGTTGATAAATATACACTTTAGATATTTGCGAATGCGATATGGGCTCATCAGTATGTTGAGGCTTTCAACGAAAAAGAAATATATATACTCGTATGTATATATATATGTATATATACAGTGATGGGAGAAAGTTCGGCAACGGTCAAATATCTTGGAAAATAATGCTTATGGAAAAAAATGTTCAATACAAAAGTTTTAGTATATCATGTGGTCTATTATATGGTTATGTTGAAATGACCTTCATGTGACCTAGAAGGACACCGTGAAGGTCAACTTTGAAATCTTAAATGGAAATACCTATTTTCTCTTACATATCCTTAAAGCTGGTGTCAAGACGTTTCCGAAACACTGGTTACAAACCCTTTTTGCTTGAGATCTTC
>NW_017300145.1:175638-175867 GCF_001594075.2 Trachymyrmex cornetzi
AATAATAACGAAAGTAACTCCGTGACCTTGACATATGTCGTCAAGGTCATGACCCTGAGTAATCTCCAACAGGTTTCACTCGTCCTAAACAGTTATTAACAAAAAAAGTTTAAGAAATAACGTCTTCTTTTTACTATGATGATGATGAAATGAGATTTCCTGCTTTAAAATGTATTCCACAACTTCCTACAACTTTTACGATTTCCCACATGAAGCGATTCTCACTCCC
>NW_017300145.1:175944-177771 GCF_001594075.2 Trachymyrmex cornetzi
GGGGCGCACGACTCTCACTTTCGACTCTCACCCCACCCTCCCCCCCTGCAAAGGGACGCATGATCCAATGTACTATTTCACATGATTACATTGTTCATTTGTTTTGGTGGGTATCGCGTTTCTATTTACAAATTTTAATCGTACAGTCTTACTCAGTTCTTCGAACAGGAAGCATACAGTTGCTTCCGATTCTGAATATATTTGTATAAATGGTAGTATATATTGATTGTGTTATGCATTTTCATGAATTTTTGCAGTTAACGTATAATTTGGACAGTTTGATTAAATTTGTAAATACAAACGCGATACCCACCAAAACAAATGAACAATGTAATCCTTTGAAATAGTACATTGGATCATACGCCCCTTTGCAGGGTGGGCGGAGAGGGATGAGAGTCGAAAGTGAGAGTCGCGCGCCCCTTTGCAGGGTGGGGGGAGAGGGATGAGAGTCGAAAGTGAGAGTCGCGCGCCCCTAAAGCAGGGGGGAGGAGGGGTTGAGAGTTGAAGGTGAGAGTCGTGCGCACCTGAAGCAGGGGAGAGGGGGAAGGGAGGTTGAGAGTCGCTTCGTGTGGGAAATCGTAAAAGTTGTAGGAAATTGTGGAATACACTGTAAAGCAGAAAATCTCGTTTCATCATCATAATATAGTAGTAGGGGAGGCCGAGAGGCTAAATGTGGATTTACTCGAGCGTCGTGGGGACCTATTGGATTGTGAAGATTAGACGCTAAAAAGAAAAAAAGGTTATATGATGTATGCCGTTGCAGTGGTGGGGGAAGCGTGTACAGGCTTTCAAAAATAACAGTGACTCGAGCGTGTCAGATATTAATAGTGTAAGCGACCCATGTGTTTCTGATAACGGATAAATATTAATCTGACGGTTTGCGTGGTGGGGTTAACTGTAGGAAGGGGTCAAAAAATCCATGTCACGTTTTTTTTTGCAGCTTTGTGACTCTCCCATTTCCTTACGTCACGCTGAAATCGTCAGATTATTGAAATGTACACTTTTCTACATGTAATTAACACACCATACCTTAATCTGACGCGCTCGAGTTTTTCAACGATCGACGGGCTCCCTTGGACCCCCGGCTCTATATAGAGGTTTAATATGTGGTGGGGGTACTTATTAGGGTGCAAGCTTTCCCCCTTTATGTTATTCTGACGCGCTCGAGTAAATACCAAAATCCCCGCTTGGCCTCCCCTACTATAGTAAAAAGAAGTTATTTCTTAAACTTTTTTTGTTAATAACTTTTTAACGAAAGACGAGCGACGGTTAAAACCTGTTGGAGGTTACTCAGGGTCATTACTTTAACAACATATGTCAAGGTCAAGGTCATCGGAGCTGCTTCCGTTATTATCAATATTTACCAATTTAAGTAATTACTATAAAATTAATAACTATAAAAAGTGTATTATTTTTAATTACTACCATACAATTTCAAAGCATCTTATTTATCAATTTTTCGTACTGATTAATCTTGAATATTTTAACCACACTATAAAAAGTCATAATAAGTACGACAGTGACAATTATTTTATTTAAACTAAAACTTGTTCTTTCTTGATAATAGAAAAACGACATAGCATTCGATAAACTTTTGTAAATGAAATATTTATTTGAAAATATGGTTAGAAGCACACACAGTAAATTCAAAAAATATTCGTAAAGAAATAATTTTTTATTTAAATAATTACTTCTAAAAATTAATATAATATATTATAGGACCGTACATGTGATAACACAAACTATAGAAATCAAAGCCTTTACACGGTCTAGCTGGATCTTAATGCTTGTATGATTCTTATGTGAATTTATATACTACGTATGTAG
>NW_017300145.1:178084-191226 GCF_001594075.2 Trachymyrmex cornetzi
ATTTTAACTCGTGATATTACTGCGGTAGTTTAGTAGAGTTAGCGTTTCAAGACCGGAAATTTTTCGGCGCGCGTTTCTGTGGGACTACATACGTAGTATATAAATTCACATAAGAATCATACAAGCATTAAGATCCAGCTAGACCGTGTAAAGGCTTTGATTTCTATAGTTTGTTCTAAAAATTAAATGTTAATTAGTAATTTATTAACATTGGGTATATCCAGTCCTAATAGAAGCAAAAGAGCTTCGTAAAATAATCGTGACCTTAATCTTAAAAAATTTTAACTCTCTCGACTGTATACATATTCTTTGTATGTTCAAATACATTTTTTCATTTAAACTCATTATTAAAATATATAATTTATTACATATCTTTTTAAATAAAATAATTTTGAGAAATGTGCAATTTATTTCATTTTTCGTTAATAAATTGCTAATTAATGTTTACTTTCTAAAAATAAGATTAAAAAAAAGTTTTTCTGTGTGCGAATACTTTTGTACTCACTTTACCTAATAGTGTAATAAATAGTTAAATCGCAGATAATTTCTCGTTAAGTCTTTCCAGCGCTTTCCTTTGGAAGTACCAACTGTGTGATATCACTGTTTTAATATTCCAAAAAAGTAATACTTCCTAACTTTTGAATAGTATTGTACATATGTATAATATATTTACGCGCGGTCACTGATTTTATTTATCCAAAATACGAGATAAATAAGTTTTTATTCATCATTATTAAGATCGTTTCGAAGATGCGAATAAGCATCAAAAAATTTGTTAAAATTGCTAGTCAATTTAACTCGTGATATTACTGCGGTAGTTTAGTAGAGTTAGCGTTTCAAGACCGGAAATTTTTCGGCGCGCGTTTCTGTGGGACTACATACGTAGTATATAAATTCACATAAGAATCATACAAGCATTAAAATCCAGCTAGACCGTGTAAGGCTTTGATTTTCTATAGTTTGTGATAAATAAGTTTTGTCGGTTTATATATTATAAATGGGCCATCAACATTGTGCTTTTGTCTTCGCGTATTTTACTCGTGGCATTTTCAAAGTGAAGAGTGATGATAAGGAAGGATTTTAAATCATCCTGAAAGCATGCTGTCGTAAAACATCGCGCGCTAGCACGCGTCAATTTGCAATGTCGAGTGAAACCACATCGTTCTTTACCGTTTGCATTTCGGTGATGGATTGCAAACATTCGCGATAAGCAAACATTTTCCATGGTTTCCGTTAACACGATACATTACTAACCGCTGACGAACGTCTACGCATATTATTTCGTATAATTATATGTAAAATTATCGCACCTTACGAGCTCATGAAATTTAGATCCAAAAAGGTATTCGTGATATTTTGTAATGTTAATTGCTCAATTTTATTTTACAATGCACGATATCAGATATAACGATAAAAGACTATTAGTTAACATCAATTACTTTCGCTTCGAGTCGTAATTAAGTGCCTTTGTCTGTAACTATTGTACAGAAACGATGTCCGTTTGTTAACGTTTTTTGCATTAGAAGATCTATTCTTCATTAAGAAACGATCAGACTATTTCTTTCATTTTACTCGATTTTTATAAAAGAATTAGTCTGTAAATTATAAAAATTATACTACAATGGTGTTGTAGCAACAATATAAATGATAAAAACGAGCGGACTGAGCACATGATTTGAACTTGTACCAAATTAAACTTGTATCAAATTATAATAAAATTGAATACATTGCGAGAAGAATACACTTCCTTCATTATTAGAAGATGTTCCTCTATTCTTACGTCTGGTTATGCGGTTTCAACATTCCTCTAGATTTTTTTCTATGGGGCTTTATCAAAGAGAAAGTTTTTTCGACAAAGCCTACGACACGTAATAACATGAAAGAATGAAAAGGATGTGCGACGTTCGCTTAATACTCGAATCAACAAATGTTTAGAAGTACATGGAAACAATTTTGAACATTTATTACAATAAATTTTTCAATGCAAAATTTTGTAGTGTACTTATTTCATTATTCGCACCCATTCCTCAAAATTTTTCTGAATTTTTCATTCTCAAGGTCACGTGAAGGTCATGGTATTATAGGCCATTGGATTCGTCTTGACCTCAGCTATCACGCTATAATGAAAAAAATATGTAGTCCTATTTAAAAAAGTATCGATGACCTTGAAGGCTCTAAAAATATGACCTTGAGAAAGAAATAAATCTCACCATAATGTATGTCCCTTCGAACCAAACAATTTCTTTCTCAGGCATTTTCGCGTATCATTAACGGTAACGGAGATATTGCCTTGTAACAGAGTTACTGGGACACCCTGTATATGTGTACATGAGATATTGACATACTACATTCTATATGTAGTGATGTGTGAAAGACACGTAAATCGTCTGTGTGTAAGCTCTACTTAAACTATGACTAATCGTCTTTAGGATCCCCTTAAGTATAAAAAATGTTAATTGTACTATCAATATGGTTATATACACTGCTTGAAAATTTTTTGTTTTTTCTTAACATACTTTTTAGGTCTTATTACCATAAATAATAAGTGAATATTAAAATGTAATTATATTCACTATAATTGTGATTCCATTTAGTGAATAAAAATTTTATTTCATTTAAAATTTTTTTTATCTTGTTATTTTATGTATTAATACTTGAAATATTATTATATAAATATTGGTACAATTTTTTCATGTTTAAGAGGATTATATACATATAAGGTTAATAATAATGACATAAGGTTAATAAAATAATAATATAAGGTTATTATTGCTAACATTATAACAGTAATAATCATATAAATGGAGATCCTAATCATAATTATTTTACCATGCAATAGTTACAAATATTAAACATTTTTGTGATGAAGACTCAAACCATGAGTGGAAACGTTCAAAGTTAAGGTTTACATTTTTAGTATTAAGAAAAATTGCGCTAATTGATAACCAGCGTCGACTCCTATTGCCTGTATTACATATTTCATGATTTTATTAATTGTTCTAATTAAAGGAGTCTGTGAAAACTTATTAGTTTTTTCGTTAATTTGTGATTTATCAAACATTTTTCTCTCGTAATCAGTATGATAAATTCGTTTTCCTGGATTATTGCTTTTGTATATATTCCAACATTTACGCACGAATCGTACGCTTTAACAGTAAATACATATTTCCATCCAAAGTCACAATCTCTAATTCTTACACGTAAACGTAAATATCTTTGAAGAGTACGGCCGATTTTATAATTCCGGTATTCCGCGCAATTTTCCCGTCTAATTATTTTGTTACAAACAGTTTCATCACAACTCGTCATCGTTTTCGTTTGGCCCGACCACTTGAGAACCTTTTCATATCCCTTCTGCACCTTCCACCTATCCGCACGGTCCACCTTCTCACCTTTTCTCATGTTCGTCTATGGCTGTCGTTCCGCTCGCATCGTCGCCGCACCGTATAGGATCGTAAAAGGCCGGAATTTCTGTTCAAACATCTGCAAAGCCGCGCTTCGGGGCATCTGAGCCCCTTTAAAGCTTCATACAAATTCATGACGGAGCACCGAGACCGCTCGCGCGCGCTCGCACTACCCTCCAAGTTTTCGGCAAGGTAGGTACATATGCATGCATGTGCATATGTATCCACAGCCCCGGTATAGTTGGTAATATTATTTAATACCCTTTGCACACCTTGCATCGGAGTGCGGGGATGGTAACGCGGTAAAATTTCGCGGATTAGTTTCGATGTTTTATTAATACGTGTCATACGCGCCATTTCTCGTGCGACCGCTTCCTCTTTTGCCAACGCATCGGCCGGCCGGGAGAAACGGTAGTCGGCGCGGTAGATAGCCGAGCGTCAAGGGGCAAACTGTGGAGTGAAAAGACAAGAGTTGAATGAAGATAAACCACAATAAATGGAAATGTTAAGACTGACTTACGAGCCGAGGAACGGTTACCGAGGAAAATGCAAATGTAGATAAACGCAACTTGCAAGTGTAATTTCATTTAACGACTGAAAATAAAATTATATTCCTAATACTGCGAATACGATATCAATGTTTGGACTATACAAAGATTAGGGCAATTAATTTTTCATAATTTTTGTTCGTGAATTGAGACGTTTAAAAGTTACGAATATTACAAATTATAAAATGAAAACATGTATGAATATTAGAAAATAAGTTAAATTCTGTTTAATAGTAGCACGATACATGCCAAAATCGGCTACAGAAAGTATGATAATTATGGAACTAATCTAGCTAGAACATCATGAATATTTATGTCCTCAACATTCTGATGTTGTATTACGAGAGACTCTAAAATATGCGTGGGGAAGTGCAGGACAAAAAGCACGTATCACGCGGTCTCAGAGATGAATATTTCTTGTCTTGCTTCAACAATTCTTGCCGGTTACTTCTTCTGCCTATTATTTTCGTAACAAGGTATATGCAAATGATGAATGATTTATCGTCAATGTCATACCTTTAACTTCATCATTATGCATTGCAAGGATTGTCCATTATATTTTATACACAATCAAAGCAACCGTGCGTTCAATATTCAAAGCATTCTTCGCGTTGTCCGCATGTCCACTTTTATCATGTATATTATTAAATCCTTTGACAATTTTGTCGTACACACATTGACGTACATTATTTCACAGAGCTCGGCAATTTCGACAGATTTCAATTTTCATCGAACGTTGCGTGTTGCAAAAAAATATTTTTCAGGTATCTTCAATAATTAATATCGGTAAGAGTCTATATGTATTTATATATCTCACATCCGCGCGATACCGCTCTGCCTCTGGCAAGCTTTTATACGGCCGAGCGAAAGTTTCATTGCGAATCATCCTTAAAAATAACTATCAGTGTTTGCTCAATCCGATGTATCGATTTGCATCCGGGCTTTGAGCTACCCGCTATCTAAATATTCCCGGACTCGTCGAAGAACGGCGGAATACATTAATATCGGATGAGTTGATGGCGAAATGAACTTGTATCGGAAGGACCAGTGTGCCACCACGATCAAAAACTCATTGCAAATATTTTATCCGACATATTGCATCCGAGAGACCTAAAAGAGGCTTGCTTGAGGCTCGCGTCAATCGATCGATGTTTTACTTTGGACTCTGCATTTGACGAACTGCGAAATCACCGTCGGAATCTGACGATTTTTTCCTCCTTCTCTCTCTTTCCTTCTACTATTCTCTTCTTCTTTTGAATTTACGTATTCAGAATTTATTACTTTTTATTTCTGATTTTTACTTTCAACTGTGTAATTTTATCAGTAAGTATGTGTAAAATGTACGTACTGTTTTGTACACACATCTTTTTTACGTGTACAATATATTATCCTCTGAAATTTTTCCGCATAATTGTTTTTTTTTCGAGTTTGCGGTAATACGAAAGCAATCTTCTCGACAATGAATGTATCCAATTATTTAACATGATTAAAACGCATTGGTGTATAAAAGCAAAATTATTTTCGATACATTGATTAAATCTATTGATTAAATGCATTGATTAAAATCCAGAATACGGAAAAAGTTACTCTGCGAGAAATTCCTCGGCTGAATTGGAGTGAAACGCTTTGAGTGTTGAGAGAATAACAAAATTAAATTTATGAATTTTTCTCCAATTAAATCGTACGAATATTATCATTGTTACCTGTACAGTTTTATCTCTTCGTATTCGATTAAACGTCGAATTCAAACGCGCATCTTGACAGCAGCGGTCAGACGCCATATTAATTAAAGCGATTAAACGAAAATGAGAGGCGACGATAGGGATTCACGCGCGCCGTGATAGCCGCGTCAGAAAATCGAGCGCTTGCTCTCGTCGAAGAAATATAAGTTTTTACATTATCAGTCAATATTTTTTTCCGTTTTTACGCTCACGCGGATATCCGGTTACTCGGCAGCGCAGCGATCGTTTGCCTCACGGCACAACAACGGCGGTTTATCGGACGGGTGTTATCACGTCACTTGGTATCCACGAGACGAGACTACGTCGCGCCGCCACCGTTCTCCAGGCTCGGATTTCGCGTGTTCTCTCAATTATTCGCACCGATCGATCGCCTTGCCCCTGCCAATCGCATGCCGCGTCCGACCTTCGGTGAATGCAGCACGTGGCAAAATAGAGCTGGCAGGGCATGTGTCTCGTGAAAGAAACATCGCCGCCCGTTCTAATGGTAGGGGGTTGTTTAATCGCGACTAGGAGACAAGCAAAGCCAAAGTAAACCAAGGTAAAGATTTATGAACGCCACCCCTCCGAGAGAGGAAGGTGTATCGCTGCCGTCGATTCGGATGGTCCGAATCCATTCTTATGGCTCGCGTTCGTTTCGTTCATTGTCATTATGGAGATGCGTTAAGTCTGTACGATTGACGTTAATCGCTTTTGCGATAACATAATCTGAGACTAGAGATTAAGTATATATGGAAAGAACAATTTTGTTCAAGTATTTACAAATTTAGCTACACTGTTAGAAATGTTCTTAAATTTCATTAACTTTTAAGTTACATAATTGAATTTAATTTGAATTTAATTTCATGACATTACATTAAATTTAATGTATTTGTAACTAAAAAGTATATTTATGTACATGTACATAAAATTTAATGTATTTTTCATAAATTTAATGTACACGTTCATTACATTTAAGTAACTACTGTAACTTAATTTTCAGTTAAATCATTCATTACTTTTAATTTCGTTCATAACCACCAGCTTCGTTTACATGTAAAGGAAGCTCGTGCGGTTGCATTTCTAACAGTGTAGATACACACAGATCTAAATTTTGTTGGACCATCAAAATAATTATACAAAAATCTTAAGCATGATGAGCAATGCTACAACAAGTTTTGACATTCTAGCTACTAGTTTGTACGTCTCGCATAACTGCTATCCAATTGTATTCCAATCAGTTTAATTTTTAGATAAAGAATTGTAACTTGTCACGCGTTATAAAAACCGTTAAAAACGTCGTTTCCATCTCTGACGCTGATTCTTCTTCAAAATTGTGACGTGACAGTCACATTTAACCAACGAATTTGTATTATATTTAGCAAATAAAAATACATGACTATTTGTACTCGTATTGCAAAAATAGTGTTAAATATCAAACAGTGTAATTATGTTAATTGTACCATATAAAATTATTTTTAGATCTATATACAGGGTGCCCGGTAAGTTTTAACAAAGCGTTCGTGTGTAAATAGAGCGGACTGAAGAGAGTTGAAAAGTCTTTTACCATTTTGCAATTTTCGCAACTTTTTTTAGTCACTCAATAGCAGAATATGTTTAAAATCGACGCATAGACTTTAAGATACCTTTAAGAGTTTTCTCTAAAAAATATTTTTAATTTATTTCATAAAGAACTCTGAAGAAAATCTTAAGAGAGTAAAACAGAGTAAAATTTTCAAGAAGTCGAAAAATTTTTTTTACTTTTTTTAAATGATTGATGTCTTAAAAATATGCTCTTAAAAGGTTTTTTTGAAATTTCAAGTATTTCTCGAGTTATGTGAGTGTTTAGCGAACGGACGCATAGTGCTATAATAGAAGTACGCATCTGATTTAAGAAAGAAGCTGTGCGCAAGTAATAGATAGATAGATAGATGAATAGATGGATAGATGGATAGTTAGACAGATAGATGGATAGATGGATGGATAAATAGATGAACAGATAGATGAATAGATAGATTTCTATTAAATAATCAACACTGAAACTTTAAATGCGTTTTTCTCAAAACTACTCTTTTTCAACTGGCAACGTCCATAACTCGGACAATTATTTTCGATCGATCGACCTCAGCTTTGAACAGCAGCTTTGTAATGAATAGTTTCAGTTAAGCGTGGGGATTTTTTTATTAATTGTTAATTTTTAAAAGGCGAGATATTTAAGAGGCTCATAATATAGTAAAATTAAATTTTCTTTTAAACTACCGTCATTTTGTAAAAAAGAATTAATTTAAAAAATCGTTACGTTTAACTGAAACTATTAAGGGAGTAAAACTCCACTCATACAGATTCGAAATTTTCAAAAAATTTTTATTTCATATAATTACTTGAGTTCTTTACGCCAGCGACAGACCATGTTTTTTGAATACGGAAGTCTACAATATTATGAAACATCGCAATATATTTATATTTAGTCATATAAAAATTCTTAAAATGTTTTCAAAGTGCACCCAATTGATATACCAATTCATATATTTACTAAGGTTCATAATTACTACTTTTAAAAAATCAAATTTAAAAAGTCCCTTTTCAAAGCTTTTACTCTGTTTTACCTCTTTGAACTTGTTTTACGCGTCGATTTTATCCGCTTATTCAACAATCTTTAGAAATTACTATCTCGTTGACTATTGCGAAAATTGCAAAATAGTAGTGGATTTTTTTATTTAGTTTAGTCCGCTCTATCTACTCACGAGCGCTTTGTCAAAACTTACCGAACACCCAGCTGTGTAGCTAAATTTTTATATATTTTAGCAAAACTGTTCTTTCTGTGTATCTATAGACGAAAGATACGTACAATTTAACATACCAATAATAATATAACTCAAAGTGTCATGGATCGTAGAAATAAAGTTTATTCATTTTTTTATCGTTCCTAATCTTAGAGAAGAATACATATTGAATTTGAGATTTACCTGCAGGAAGAGTATCACATATTATACAAAGAAGTAAATATCACGTCTAAACAAGCAGAAAGGACTCTTCCTCTTTCTATCGGATTCCTGTCGGAAAGAAACTCCTTTCTCAGTCCATTTTGTTCTCTCACCAATTGCGTTATCGGTCAGTAATTTATTATCAAAAGTAATCTTCTTGGGATACAATCTATACAAACTACTGTATTTTACTGGCTATAAAACTTATATGAACTATTACAAATCATTTCAGAATTTACTCGCGTACTCGACACAATATCATTATCGATCTTGAATTTACCAATTGTAAGCATTAACTTAAAATATTTTTGTCAATCAAAGATAAAATATGATCATTTATAACATTATAATTTTCATTTACACATTGCATAAGCTCATACTTGATGCACTTGTTTCACTTTAAAGAGAAATTTCTTATATTATTTTTATAAAAACGTGTCGCATATTAAACTTTTTGTATTGTTATATATTATTATTCGAATACAATTATAATACTGACAATGTTAAATTACTTTTATTAATATTTATCAAAAGGCGAACTGTTCATTTTCTGTCTTATAACGATAATAACTTAGCTTTATACCGCCAATTTCTTGTCACGAAGTGTCGATCGTTTTGCTTCTTCTCTTCTCTCTGTTCTCTATTAACTCCTACCAGTTATTTCTCCCGTGTGATAAAGAGCCAGCAAAAGTTTCCTCGTAAATCGTCGTTTGATGTAACGTAGGCACGAAGCTAATATATACATCTTCACTGATGACGACATCGAAAATCCTGATCACGCGAGTTGGGTGATCTTAATACTTGTAGTCGTTTGTGAACTATTTGTGACAGTCATATAACAATTTTGCACGAACTCGAGCTAACAAGAAAGAATTTAATGGAAGAAAAATCCTAACACGACCAAAATAACTTTAACGAAAATGTAAGAGACTTTTGGTATTAACTTAGTCTCTGCATTTCTCCCGTTTCGTGACTTTCTTATAATTTTACTGCAATCTTACTTGTAAAATACAAATCTCTCACTGAAAACTTTCGTAATAGACTAACGTATATCTGGATATATCCGAGGGCGTAAATCACGCAGCGATAAAAACGTATTCTGAATTCTTGTAACTTCACTGCTTCATTATAGAGTTAAATTCCGTACTGGATCAATATAGGAGAAAATTACTAAATATGTACTATGTGTGTGGTTGTCTAATCATATTTTTGCAGCAGGTTACAAAAAGACTGAACAAATCAATTTGTTACTGTAAATATATATTATAAAGAGTTGAACATGTTGTAATAATAGGTACCTGAAACACATTAATTTCCAATATTCATTTGCGTACAAATCAGTACGAAATGGAAAATATAATAAAAGATTACTTAAGTAATATGTATTTGGCAACTCTCCCCTACATCTGCACTTAATTTAATTGTGATTCTTTTAGCAATTACATCGTAAGTTTTAAACATTGATACTCTATTTGTCGCGAGATATTTCACTTTTGCGCGTTAAGTTTTAACTCTAAACGTTAAGAGCTGTCCGTGCATCACGTAAAGCTGTAGGTTGTTAAATTTCAAACCGAACTATTTGCATAACCGTCTTCCTCGTTTCGCTCACGAGATAACGAGGATGAAACGTTGCTTACGCGAAGGTATATACCTGCCCGTTTCCGTGAACTATATTTGCGCCCTCGGCCAAGCTGAATCAATTTTCGCTTCTGGTTGCAGTGAACCTGTATGATGGCGAGCAATTAAACTTGACGAGGATCACACGCAGCGAAATGGGTGCTTATCTCTGCATCGCGACCAATGGTGTGCCGCCCACGGTCAGCAAGAGGATCACCGTCGATGTCGAATGTGAGTTTGTAGCAAGCATTCCGCACATTATTATCGCGTTTGTATGTAACACACACACAAATATGAGATGTACATATTCACACACACACACATGACGATCTGGCATGCAGTCAGCAATACAAGGGATACAATGTGACGCGATGATCATAATTTTACGATGTTATATGCTAGATGTTCAGCAATAAACGCTTAACGACGTTGATGTTTCATTAAAGGGTTCAATTAAAATACGTGAGGTCTTGCAACAATATGTTATTGTATTTGTCAATTGCTATAATTTAATGACGCGACTGTTGCAGTGGCGCTATAGAGTAGTATAGAGTGTAACTGACAAATAACAATGTAATTTACAGTTAAGATGACACGCAATAATATTGGGTTGATCAGTAATTTCCCTCTGTTTATGATACGGTTAACATCGAGTATAATGTTAGTAGTAAATGTTTATTCGTATGTTTATAGTAAACATTCTGCGAAAGATAAAGTTTCAATGCGCATTTTTTTAATTTGCTAAGATTGGTTGAGTTTTGAGCATTTGAGATTGTTTTAAGCGTCGAAAACAAGAATAATAAGTTTCTATTGGGAAAACTGGTGCAGCACCAGCGTTGGGCTAGATTTTGATAAAAATCACACTAATGCAATAAAACTAAATTAATACAGGTTTAAATAATAAAAATCTTATTAGACCGGACACAACTAATAAGAAATATAAATTAAAGGCCTATAACAATTAGTGTTGCGAAGAAGGGAAAGAACTGGGAAAGAATCAGGGAAAAAACCCGGGAAAGAACGGAAACGAAAAACGTTTCTTCCCACGCTTTGAGGGAAAAAACTCGTGGCTACCATATTTTCTTTACATATGGCGACATTGGCTACAATGGCAATACTATCAGTTAATACAAATCAACGCCTATCAGTTATTTTAAGTATCTATTGTGTATCTATAATACTTATATTTATAATCTATAGTTGTAACATATCTTCAAGTGTCAACTACTAAAATTTTATTTTTAATTTCTCGTTTATTTTATGTTGCTCTTTGTTCCACACAAACTTGATGTATATATGTACGTATTATATGTTAAGGGAAAGTTTTTTATTTAATATTTTATTTAATATAGCAACTTGTTTCTTTAACTTAATCTAATTAACTTATACTGTATAACCATATACTGGGTGTTTTCCAACAACGTACACAGGTGACATAGTGTAACACTGTCTTACACAAAGTGTTCCAACTAAGACACAGTATTACACTGCTCGATATTGTAAAAAGCTAAGTAGTAAGCGTGTAAAATACGTCCATGTTACCAACTTTTCAAAAAGTTATTTGGTAGCCGTACTTATTTTGCCATAAAACTATCAAAAATCGCTAATTCTGAAAAAATTATAACTTAAGTCTAAATAAAAATCATAAATTTATTATTAATACGTTAAATATAATATAATTATAAGAATAAGAGAATGGAAGACTACAATTCATTCTAGTGTTACACTATGAAACTAAACTGCGTTTCAACAAGTATCTTATACACAGTGGAACATAGTGTAATGTTCTGTGTCCTATAGCTGGAAAATAGCCACTATTGTTACTATTATTATTTGTGCCTCCTTTTTATTGTAAGCTGTTATATTTTGTATTTTTTAACATTCCATTCAAGAAATTAATATCAGATGCCATCTTCCAAAGTTAGGATTTATTTTGTGTGTGCTAAGGATTTGATATTTTTATAATTACATGTATTAAAAAAACCGTTTTTTCCCAGTTCCAGGTTCTTTCCACGGAAAAATTTCGGGAAAGATAGGTTCTTTCCTGACGATTTAAATTTCCCAGGAAATTAACAACACTAATAACAATCGAAGCTAGAATAATTCAGTGCTTAAATAATTCAGTGTGAATTATGTGTATAGAGGAAAGTCCCCTATTATGAGATAGGCCTCCTAATATGAGAGAGCGGTGTTTCTGCTAAACTAATAAACGCTTCTATTGATTCCATCATAAATTTATTACTCTTGGATTGAAAACTATTTTAGTGGAAAATTTATTTATTAAATCATGCCTGTAGTCGGTTGTAAAAAAATGTCTTAGAATTTGTCTAAGTTTTATTGGGATGTATCTTTAATCCTTGTTTATTATCATATCATTTTTTCACATTATATAATCAGGCTGTATTTCTTAAGGCGTATATCGTAGAGTTAAATGAATTATTGCATCGTGTTCAGCGATCCAAAAAACATATAGTACCACTTTTAAAATTCGGTTTAAATCATTTTTGCATCACATCAAACATGTATTAAGGAAAATAGAAATTTTTATTTAAAAATCGTTCACTAGCGACCTCTAAATCTTAATATTTTTTGTTAAAAATTTAGGGATATTCTTTTGGCATGAAATGGAAGCTTTTGATCTAAGCGGCCGATAAAAAGTTTTTTTTTTCTTAACAGTCTAATATATATGTATATATTACATATACACACACACACACATATATATATATATACACACACACACGTAATATATACTAGGTGTCCCATAAGTTGCGACCTATCGCTTTTATGTAGATAGAGTGGACTAAACTGAATCGAAAAGTCCTCTACCAGTTTGCAATTTTTGCAATGGTTTTATATATATATATATAT
>NW_017300145.1:191242-206936 GCF_001594075.2 Trachymyrmex cornetzi
AACTTTTTAGTACTGCATTTTCTTATTTTTACCACCATGAGAAAATACGGTATCAAAAAATTCTGAAAAAATTCTCAGAACATTATAAGAAGAAAATAAACAATTTTTATCTCTTGCTGTTTTTCTGTAAAATTGATAGTATTTGAGTAAAAAATTATTGAAAACCAATATTTAGCGATTTTCAGTAATTAATATCTCGTTAATCATTCCGAAAATTGCAAAATGGTAGAGGACTTTTCGACTCAGGTTAGTCTGCTCTATCTACACAAAAGCAATTAGCCAAACTTACGGGTATATGATCCTGTATATATTATACATATATATGTTTATATAGTATATGTATATATAATTCATATTGAACTATTTAAGCATTAAAGATCCAGCTCCAACCGTTATAGGCCTTTAATTCCTATTTCTTATCAGTGCAAAAGTTCAATGAAATACATTATTATATCATTATTCTTGATTGTCCATTTTATGACTTCATCTATAATAGTAAAAGCATATATAATTACACAAACTTAAATTACTTATTTTACAATAATTTTCTGAATTATTTATTTAATTCTTAAAAGTTTCAAAAGTTTTAAACATTAAAATGTTATTATTATTGCGCAGTTATTATTAGGCACGTCAAAACTAAATGGTATGAAATTAAGAGGCTCCTAAAGCCATCAATATTATCGACTAAGCCATATAATTTTCGTATGACAATTACATTTTTTCTCTTTTACATATTTGGAAATTCTTTTCTAGAATTAAAGTATATGCATTAATACGTGTTCGTAAGATGGAATTTATGCCGAAAACGACAAAAAATTTTGAAATTGAGATCTTTATCATTTCTTAGTCAAATATGGTGCTCCAAAACTGTCACATTATGACAACATTTGCTTCGTATAAAAGCTGTGCAGTCAGCTGTAATTATGAAATAGTAATCCACAGACTAGTAGTTTGTACGAAGAAATAATGTGGAATTCTTAAAATTGAACTTAGACGTCTAATTAAAACGTTATTGTTATATGAAAATTTATGTGTACGCGTGCGTGAGATATGGATGCAATAGTATGTAGTTATGTGTCAATAATATTTAAGTTGTGTGGAAGTCCTACTTATACTACGACTAATCGTCTTTAAGATCTCTTTAGATTTGAATAATGTAATATCAAACCTTAATCATTAATGTAATATCACAAGTTTAATTTCAATTTGCACTGGTCTTTCACCGTCTCTAAAGATAGTGGAGGGAAAATTGAACACTGCTAGTGCCTTATTATCAATTGTTACTCACACGTTTTTGCCTGTCTCACTATAATTATATTGGTATACAATTAATTAAATTAAAACTAAAAAAGAATGTACCGAAAATGCTTATTCTTGTTTTTTTTATTCATAACAATGCCAAATGCTAAAAGAAAATCAACCAATTTTAGCAAATCTCTTTCAAAATGCACATTGAAACGTCATTTTTCACAACATGTTTACCATGAATAAACATTTACTAGTAAATTATTCGGTGTTAACTGCGTCATCTCCTAAAAAAGAGAGAAACTTGTCAACTCAATACAAAGTTAAAAAGGTTATTATGAGATAGCGATATCGTAGAATGTACAACAACGGCATGCAGGTGTTACACTTAATTACCGTAATAAATTATGTTAATTGGATGCGGCAAACTACTACGATTGTCAACTCCAAATGTTCATAAAATATCTTAATTATCTAGTTCGTTCACATGTTAAATAGCGGCACGCGTGGCGCAAACTTTCTCGAGGCGGCGACGCGAAAATTGGAGTTTTCCATTGGGGGATGGATGGATTGTATCCAACAATGATTCGATTTATCGAATAAATTTTAAACGCGTTGTTATATGCGATCTTCGATCCGACGGCGGGTCAGTCGTGTATTGTTTAAATTTCATTTCACGAATTGCACAACGCAAGCACACGTGCGCGTAGACACGTTGCTGTGCAACGGCGCACGTGCTCTGTACCGAATACGTGTATACCAGACAACAAGAGGGTAGGGTACTAGATCCGCAGAGTGTCTGCGGGGCGGGGGGAGGGAGAAACGCCGTCGGGAAAGCCCGGGGGAAATACTGGAAGCCGCGCACAAGCCGTCCCGTCGGCTCTGGTCATTTTTCCCTTTTATGCGTTTCATTCGTTCGTGTCATTTCGTATGCCTGCATCCGCGTGCCGTTGCACGTCGGTGTGCGTGCGCGCGTGCGGATCTGGCATCGTGTTGAGAGAAGAAGGAACGGTACGTTACGTATGGCACAGGCCGGGCGGTATCTCTTGAATATTTAGGAGGCCGGGGACATATTTTATTTAGACGAGCGGGATAAAACATCGGTTTTCCGCGCGCGAATGCGGCGCGTTCCGAGTCATAGCGGACGCTTCAGAGATCGTCTTCGTACACCCCAAACAGCACACGCCTGACACGCCACCTCTCTTTCTCTCTCTTATCCGTCCAATACACAACACACGTATGCGTTAGGGATTTGCGGGACACCGTCTTGTAAAAATTTTAACTCACGTAATGATATAAGCGAGCCGTAGGAAGTTCTGATTGGCGGCATAATTCTTTCATTTTCTTCTTCGTTTGCTCCTCCGGACAAACGATGGTGCATCAGCGTTGTATGCATTATAGTTTTTTGTCGCCACTTTAATTTTTTTACTGCCATACATGCTAATTTATATCTGTAGTTCAACATTGCATTAGTTGTATCTCGGTGTTCTTGCTTTTACTGAATTTTTTTCTTTTGAAACATCTTTATAATTTAAATGCACACGCGATTCATTTTTAGTTTAGAATTATTATGTAGCTGTAAACAAATTTGCGTACAATTAGGAAAAAATGTGATGCAATTATTATAAATGTTACAACTATACAAGTTTTATATGTAGAACTAATGTAAATATATAGTTGAATAGATTTATTTTGTAGTTATAATAACTATACAATGAAATTGTTGAATAAACTATATAAAAAAGCTCATTTAACTAAAAAATAATTTATCCAACCTCAATGTACAGAATGTTGCAGATATGTATATATTAGGCAGTACAACACGATGGGTTGCGTGGAGATTTTTCCATGTCATAACTGGAACGCTGCAAACTTTATTGGTATAAATCCATTCAATAAGTAAGATATACATATACGTCGTTATTGCCTACTCAAGTTTGCCCCTGCAAAGTTTGCCATGCAACTGCCTAACATACATATATACCTGCAACACCGTGTGTACATTATTTCTGCATATAAAACTTGTATAACTGTCATCTTTATAGTTGCTATCATTGTCTTTTTTTTAATATACAATTAAAAAAGACAATAATAATTTTAAAAATACGACATGAATAGTTGGAAGATACAGTTAATATTAAAAGGTTAATTATTTATTAAAATATATGTAATCTTCCTATAAATATTATTATATTTATCAAAACTCTATTATAAATATAATTTATTAAATTTATTTAATTTATATATGTTACTTATACGTATTCAGAAATTATATAATAGATATACAAGTTTTAGTACTATGGTATAACACGTATCCTGAAATCAGTGGAGAATACAATTATGACTTTACTTCAAGTTGTAAGGCAGTGAATATATTGTATGCTCATTACTTATTCCCATACAGAAGTTCTCTTACATTTTCCTATATTTCTGCTCCACTTCATTCGTTTAGTAATATTAAACACAACCCATGATTTTATTCTTCTCTTACAACTACAATTAAAATTAAATATTAAAGATTTATCGTGAACATGGTAAAGTACGCCATTAAATTTTGTATTCATTCCTGTAATGTGAAAGGAATGCATAGAATTTGAGAGAGAGAGAGAGAAGTAGGCATTTTGCAGAGGAAAAAGAGAAAGAAAATGGAAAAGTACTCGATCAATGTAAAACGTCCAGTGTAAGGCTCTTCCTAAATCGGAAATCTAACAACCACTCGCCGTGGTTTGCAATACGTTGCAAATTCTCGATAGAAACATCGTATAAATTCCAACCAGTTGAATGGTACACTACTTACACAGTTTTCTATGTTAGCTTATTACAAAGTGAAATAAACAGCGGTATAATGAGCGCGAGATAATAAAGTGAATTTATACGTTGAATATTATACTCGTGCTTTAATGTATATAATAGGTACGAATTATTATGTTGCAGTTCATTAGTCCGATTACACAATCTACGCTGATATGCAGTCCACGTGAGACAATAAAATTACATACCACGAATTCATCTCGCGGATTGCCCTCTATCGTTTATTTAGTTCGGGTCATCTCGAGTTATGGAAACAGATTTACCCGAGTTTTCAAAAGCGTTCGTCATTATGAATAAATCCGGGGCTGTATATATTCAATTTAGCGACAAAGACTCGTCGCGTTGACGCAATAATCTTTTTCAATTTTCACTGATAATCGAACAGTTGTGTAGCACACGACTCCTATGTTGCATTTTCAGCATCCCCATCGCGGTCGTTGCAACGCGGGCAAAATTGCGTCGCTGCATAAAGTCACCGACGAGATATTATTAAAGACCGTCAACCCTGGGCAAATTTTTGGCGGTATAAAAAGGGCCCCAAGGGCCCGGAGATAATTCAAGAACGCTGACATTACCGATAATTGATATAAATTTGCTATTATTAACATAAATATTTGGCTCATGCATTATTAAATTCATGATTTTTTTATTACATAAATGTCCCATAAATAAATAGGTATACATACTTGTAAAGCTGTAATATTCTATATATTGCAAAAAAATCACAATTTTTTCTCTGCAATTATCATCTTTATTGATAATCAAACTTTGATGATAACACTGAAATCTCAATTTTAAAGAAAAATCAAGTATTATTGAGTTATAAATGCATAAATACATCTACTAAACTAATAAATCATAAAATTAGTACAATATTATCAGTTTTTAACTTTTAATCACTTCAATATTCACAAGGACGCGAACTCCCGTAAGGATAACGTCGGTCTTTATATAGTATCTCGTCGGTGATAAAGTATAGCGAGTAGCGTAGCGGGGAAAAGGAAAATGCACGCGGATATGGGGACACAATTCGGTTGGCATGCATGCGGCCGGTTTCCATGCGCACCGTTTCTGCAAATAGTAACCTACTTCATGAGGCATGTTGATGAGACATGCACGATTTAGAGAGAGTCGACTTTTTATTCCCTACGTTTTCACTCTGCGATCTGGATACACGCGACAATTCACGCGGTCTCGTTCCCACCCTGGTGCTCGAGCATAAGCGAGTGATAAGCTGACTGCAGGCGCAATCTCCCGCTGTTGCAATGAGAGTATGATATCCTTTCTTTTTCAATTGGCCATGTGATTACAAGTACGATGCGGTTCAGTTACGATCAGATGTCGCGATAAGAATATAATTGACGGCGAATCAGCATCGATTACTAATCGATTACAAAGTTGCATGCACTTGAAGAGAAGACAGTTATAATACAGTACCATTCAAAAGTTTTAATAAATAGAAAAATTTTTAGAATAAATAGGCAAAAAGTAGAAAAATTGTTTTCACAATTTACATTAAATATTCATTAACGCAAATTAATATTTTTTCTATATTTTTGAAAAGTAAGATGTAATATTTAAACTCTCACAATTAGAATTTGTATCACACAATGAACTAACGCTGTCCTTACAGAAATTCAATTTAATACTAGCCAATTTAGTGTATACTGAAAATTATTTATTTCAAGTATTAAAAACACTAACTAACTATTAAAAACACTAAATAACAACGTTTTTATTATTCAGATTAAGTAATTAATTATTGCTTTGCAGTATTAAGTTTCTTCGCGTTAATCGGAGTGTTCATTTGACCACTGGCATTTATTTTTATAGACTGATTGCTTTTCCCATCTTTATACAACCGATAATTGTAGAATAGAATACGCTACTTGCTCACAATTTTTAACCTTATCTAAATATTATATTTGCTCACTAATGTCTGTTTTGAATTTACATATTTGTCTTTATTTCTTTGCATAGAAACTAAATTAAAATACAGTAAGTCCACACATCACATTTCTTTAATTGAAACATAAAAGGAATCAACACCCAATAAATAAATATATTAGGCAAACAATTAATTCACGTTCTTTCTTTTTTGCAAAAACGGCGTTTACTGAAATTTTTGAGGGATAATTGTGGTGTGTATAAAGCTATATAATATCGTTCTTGACAATAAAGGTAAAGGTTTGAGAGAAATGTGTAATATTGTAATTTAAATTACAAGAATTTGATAAATGTAATGAATTACGAATAAGACTGAATTGAGAACGCACAGACGTGAAATAATTTATTAAAAATATTTTGAAATATTTATAGATAATAAAATATATTTGGAGTTGTTAAAGTAAAGCTTATTGTTACACAGTTGAAAAATTTGTTAAATTTAATATTTACATTTTACATGTTCTAAACGGCCCACCTAAATTTTTGTCTTAACTTAACACAAGATAAATATGTTAGAAAATAAACCATGTAAAAAAATTAAAATAAAAAATATAACACTGTGACTTAATTTAGCAACAAATAGAAAACATATTTTTTAGTAAAATTAATGTTTATAATATATTAAATTAGCACGGACATTTATTTTTTATATATTTATCTTGGAATTTGTTATGCTTTAAAACTACATTATTTTTATGTTATTTGTTTACTTACTCTTAAATGATGTTATTTTATTTTAACGCTAAAAAATGTTAAATATCAATTTAACACAAAATATTCAAATATTACAATTACATTATATTATTTGAATATCTTGTTATAAGTTATTTTGAATATTTTATAACACTTCTCTTCTTGGTTATATATTAATAATTGAATATAAGCACTTTAACAAAAACACGAGTACAAAATGTCTTTGAGTGTGCACGTTATTTAATTATGACAAAATATATAATCGCGTTCTTTTCTTTCGAGAGAAATTTAAAAACCTTTTTTAATTTTACCGCAAAGTCAATTTATACATCTAATTTTTGATAGGGTAATTCCGGCAAATATGCGCTGGGATTTACACCGCAGAAGACTGAAAAAATAGAACGAGTATGAATAATTTTGCCGCAACTACTCTGTTACATGCCTTTATGTTATATTACTGTTAATATTAATGAAATTATTGCGAGTTGAATCGATTTGTCACTGTGTTAAGTAGCGCCATCATAAATTATAGTCTACATAAAATGATTACTGTAGGACGTGCAAAAGACTTAGTGGTTATTTCGTGATGCATGAGTGTAGAAGAATAGTAAAGCGTGTTGTATAATAAAATACAAGTACTTTGCTCTTGCATGTATTCTTTGTTTGGTTTGTTGTCTTGTATATCCCACCTGTTTGGGATAATGGGATATATGGTATTTTTAACAGACGGGATTTATGTCTAAAGCATACAAAGTGCGCAGATTGAATTCAGTGCACTAAATACAATAAACACATTACATGAAATATGTACTACATGTCATAACACTTATAATATATGTAGGAAGATTATAATTAATATTTATTACTTCATATACATATTTACCATTCCTATATTCCTTAATAAAACTTTATAAGTTATTGTGTCATTTTTACGTCTTATTTATATGCATTATGTGTAAATTTTTTATGAGTCATACATACCCCCCCCCCTCCCCCTATGAGTAGCCATATATCCTGTCCTTATGGAACATACAACAAAAACGCAATGATTTAAAAAAGTTCATTTTTTAATACGAAACTTCAATATTTCGAATTTCTAATATTTTTTTCATAATAGCAAACAGTACAAAGTTTTTCTTGATATAGTTCGTTTACTTTAAACATAGTAAATAATACTTAATAAATTAAGTTTTTGATAGGTACGGCGTATATACCGGAGTTACCCTAATATTAAATTCTAATTTCTAATGAAGGTATGCAAGTAAATGTTTATATTCTCCCCACGCAAACTTGAAGTATACAATGTCTTCATTTAATTGATATCGACAAAAAATGTGTTTGTCAGAACGACGAGATACGATATGTAGGATGAACGGTGCACATTCGTAGAGTCATGATCACCTGGCCATGTCTGTACATCAGTGTAGTCCGCGGCGTTGCATTCCGGCTTACCACAAATCCACAAATTGCCACCGTTGACTTTAATTATTGCACACTTCTCCCTATTTCCTACCATCGATCGATTACGTCAATATCTGCCGTCTGTTCAAGCTCAGCTGCGTTGCACTTCTATACATATATCTCTGTCCTCTGCCCTGCGTTGTCCACAGAGAGTACGGTGGCGAGGTAGGAAGATGTAATTATGAATCTCGCTTTATTACAAGCATTTATTAAATTTATTATCTACTCGTATGTCGGGTGTTGAATAAATAATATTAGATGGAAGTTTTTGATTGATGACAATTTTTCTTCTCTGATGAAAGTCTATGACCGATCAAGGCGGACGAAGAAAGCGTCGAAAGAAAAAAATCCACTCACGATATCGCCAGCTTATCTGAAACGCATTGGATATAATTCTCCTCGTTAGAGGATCTAACGAACTTTCGACATCCGGTGTCGTTTTACACCGGCGCGGCGCGGCGTTCGCCTATGAACGCATTATTATTCCCTTATTGTATCATACAACCCACTCTGGTGGAGTTTGCAACTTTAATTTAACCCGTTATCAAAGCATAGCGCCTGCCATCCAACATCGCGGCTTAATACGAGTGCGCATCCAACGTTGGATTAATCCGAAACGAAGAAGGAGCCGTTTCTGGTTTAGTTGCTGAGTTAGAAAATTGTTCGTTCGGAATATAGCACGGGCACCCCGCACGGGCACTGAGAAATACGAAGGGTATAAAGACGGAACCGTTGCGACATCGTGCACACCATCGTGTCGTCTCGCGCGGCCTTAACTCTTCATTGCGTAACCTTAACGCTGGCGTTAGACTTGTAACCATAATAGACTTTGTTCTCAACTCGTTTCCCGACCGTAGCGCATTTTGCGGAACGCCATCTCGGAAAGTACAAACTTGATCCATCGTGTCTATATTACGGGGAAACTCAATGTTACGTCGCAACGCAATCTATGATTTTATCGCATGGCGATATTGTCAATGTTACATTGCAAATAATTAAAGGGATCACATGAAGATGTGAACGTTTTAATATGCAATCATCATTAAAATATTTATATTTGATGCACTGTTAAATTTATAATATCAAATTATACACAATTTTAATTAGTTTTAATCATGTCCATAAGTCGCTAATGCTCCTATACCATATGTCAATAATTTAATTTAACTTAAGAAAATGTATCTATTAAATTTAACTCAAATTAAAATACCTGCGTTAAAATGGACGTTGTTTATTTTGAAACTAACCACAGAAATGGGTTGATTTACATTTTGACAAACATGACAGTTAAAAATAATGAAATGTTTAACTTAAGGGATTGAGTTACCATCACTCCTTTCATGTCTGTGTGTAGCGCAATTGAAGATTTTTTTTATAAAAAAACCAAACAAGTTTAAAAAGTTAAAGTTTCAGAAACAAAGAACTTGTTATCTTTAAACCATTCATATAAATATGATATTCTATGAGAACATCCGGACGTATAATAAATATAAGAACAAAGAGAGAGAGAGAGGAGATTTAGATTTCAATTCATATTTTGAGGATTCATTAAAAAAAAAATAAAAACTTTTAGATTTGTTTGGTTCTATGGAAATTTTATATTACTACCAATTTATCCTATAGCAGTTTATATTTATCTTTTTATATAACGTTAATATAATAATAAAGGTAAAGAAGGAAATATTATTTAAATATAAGTGATAATATTATTTTAAGCATATAATAATAATAATTTTTTACCTTTATTTACAAATTTTACAAATGGTTCTTATTAACAAAAACATCCCTTGCAAATGTCGAACTCTTATATTTCTTGTTTTCCGTTTGATTCTTGCCGAAACTTGCTTATTCATGAAGTGACGTAGAAAGAGAGAACTGTTCTACGCCATAACCTAATTTTCTAAAAGTAATCTCATTTGAGAACACAATATTAAAAATCATGATCTTATTTGAGTTTTATGGAAAACATTTCAATTATGTAAAATTAGAAAATGATTTATGTTGGCTTCTAGAAGAACCCAAATAAAAAATCATCTTATTTTGTCTTTATGGAAACCCTTCAATTATACAGGGTGTTTTACTTTAATCATTCCAGGCGAATAACTCGAGAAGACGTGACATAAAAAAAATTTTTGATCAAAGTTATATGACTTCGAGGGGAATACAAGATGATACTATGAGTTTGACCTTGGGTAATGTTGTCAAGGATAGAGCAAGGTAACTTTTGTGGCGACTTGCCACTAGAGGTCCATGGGACTCATTCGGTTCGCGTGAACACCGCAGCCACGTGAATTCCCTTTAAATAGAATATCATTCTGTGAATTCATTCCAGGCGTTTAAAGCAAATCCCGCACTACATCGCCTTACTGATGAGTCTAGTAGTGGGACCAGGACGAAAGGCTGCGGCCGACGAAGCAAAGCTTCGTGTCAGGCCTCCTTAGTGGACGTCCACACTTTAAATCTTTTAATTAGAATCCTCCATTTTTGATTGTATATATTCGTAGCTTGCAACGAGAGTTTTTCAAAACTGTAATAAAACATTTTTTCATTAAGTACTTTTCGAGTTATAATTTGTAATGTTTGAAAGAACCGCCGGCATTTGAGAGAGAGAGGGGGGAGGGAGAGAGAGAGAACTGATTAGCATTACCCAAGGTGTTCGATCGACGGCTAAAATCTCTTGAATACTGTTCAGGATCATAATCTGAATAACATTTCTCAAGGTCAATCCAAGATCCATTAGAAATTGTATCCCTTTATTTTCATTTTTACATAAAAACGAATGTTTAATGTAAAAATGAAAATAAAAGGAACAATCTTTAATGGCCTTAATCTTGGCAAATGTTATCCAGGTCAAAATCTAAACACCATTCAAGAGGTTTTAGCCGTTGATCGAATATCTTGGGTAATACTAATCAGCTAATGTCGATGGTACTGTAACTTTCAAATCTTTAACTCGAAAAAATATTTTATTATAATGTTTCGAAAAAGCTCTCGGGGTATATGTAATGAAAAATCGGTTCCATTTAAAAAATTCAAAGTGACCTTGCTCTGACCTTGACAACGTCAAGGTCAAATCATGTTACCATCTTGTATCCCCCTCAAAGTCATATAACTTTTGTCTGAAACCCTTTTCAATCCCACGTCTCCTTCCCGAATTATTCTCTGGGGCGATTAAAATGAAACATCCTGTATATGTACAATTGGAAAATTTTTTACGTTTGATTCCGGAAAAACTTGTACGCGTCTTATTCTGAAGTTATGTGTTTGTTTCATACAACAATATTTTCCTACAAATAATAGATTGTTATTTTTTTCATGGCACAATTAAAAAATAAATTAAAATTCAATTATAACAGATACACAATCTATTCACGTGAATCGCGTATAACATGTTCAAATGGAACGTAATATAAAGAAGCGTTAATGTAAAATTATGTAATGATAAATAAACAAGCATAAAGTAGGAGATGTAATAAATTTATCTTTAACATTCCAGTTTCTCCAATGATCTTCGTGCCGAATCAGCTTGTGGGTGCGCCGACTGGCACCAACGTAACGATTGATTGTCACACAGAAGCTTATCCCCGTGCTATGAGCTACTGGTTTCTAGGAGATGAGATGATTCTCTCCAACGAGAAGTACGCGACGAATATCATGGAGAACAGCTACCGCGCGCACATGAGACTCACCATCAGAAACTTGACAGCGAGTGACTTCGGTAGCTACCGGTGCATTAGCAAAAACTCGCTGGGCGAGACGGAAGGATCCATCAGATTATACCGTAAGCTGACGTGCATTTTCTAGCCCGTTCATGTACGTGGACAAACAATTTTTTCCCCTGACCGCTATCGTTGTGCATCTACCGCTACCGCTTGGTGTGTTTGCCATGATATTATAGCACGCACGGACGCGGTTCGCGACGTGAATAATTTAAAAGTGAAACGACTTCCATAAATCGCGCGAATTCTCCAACCTTTGTTTAATTTCGCCCGAGTCGAAGATTTATTTAAAGCCGGAGTGGATGTTAGCAGTAAATCGGCACGGGTAAATCGCCGAGAGAGGAAATGTCTCGCGCTTTCCCACCCCTCACCCTCTTCTACCCTGGTTATATCCTACTCGGTCCGTGCAATTCCCGCCGCTCGGAGATAAGATGACCCCAGTAAAAATATGAATAAGGCGGCAGAGTTAGAGTTAAATTTATTGGCCGATATTTAAGAAGTTATACGACATCATTAAAAACGAATGATTTTTATTTCAGCCATTCCAAAGCCATCGGCGGCACCGAAGGCGACGGAGATCAAAAGCAGCGCTAACAATGAAGGTGAGAATCTTATTGAATATATGCATTCTGACGACTCGTAAATCGATATTACCGGCGGACGATCCTCTAACAATTCCCACGTGAAGGCAAACTCATTATCCACATTTTATTCCTAAATCGTAGAGACTTAAAGTGCTTTCTCATCTTTCTCACCTTTTTTACTACTATATTCAATCGCGAAAAAGTAGGTGCGTCTCACTTGAAGAAAAAATAATGTTAAATCAGGGGAAGGCAAGGTGTGAAAAGAGTGATCTAAATTAAGGCAATATATCACGCGTTTTTCATTGATAAATAATAGTAGTAATTATTCAAATTAACAGACACCGCACCGATGATCTTGACTTTGACATATGTTGTTAAGGTCATAACTATGAGAGACCTTCAAAAGGTATTAGGTAATGGTCACTGTTCGTTCAAAAGTTATTAACAAATAAAGTTTAAAAAATGTTTTATTTTTATATACTATATTAGGTATACGACTTTCCACGCAAAGCAAGATCCACTTCACCTTCCCCTCCTCTTTAGGAGAAAGTCCATCGCTCCTTAGTTTCGAAGGTCACTCAAGATCATGATCTTGACAACATACAGTGAGTGAAAAAAGTATTCGTACAGAGAAAATATTTTTTAGAAAAACTGTATTTTTAAAAAGTAAATATTATCCACCAAGAAATGAGTCATCGATACAATGATTTCAACACCAATTTGACGTCGATTCGATGTTTAATTGACGATTATTTCTTGTTGGGTAATTAACAATTTATTCATAAAGAATAAAATAGACACTGTATGTGCTACCAAAAATTATATATAAAAAATAATATACTAAAAGATATATATTAATTATAGAAAATATATCATCTGAAAAATAAGCGAAAATAAAAAATTGTATTGTTTAATTGGATGCTCAAAAAATATTCGTACAGTCGAGAAATTCAGTTTCTAAAATCAGGAATACATGCAAAGCCCGTTTGCTTATGTTAGAACAGAATGTATTCATTGTATAAAATTGTTAATTAACGTTTATTTTCTACAAATGAGACATTTTATAAAAAATTTCCTTCTACGAATACTTTTTGTTCTCACTGTGTGTCAAGTCAAGATCGTCAGCGTGGTATCCATTAATCCAAATAATTATCGTAATAATTTGCATCTTTGAACTTCGACATTATTTAGATAACGTCGAGAAAACCTTAAAACATTTGTGACATTTTTTTAAGGAGGTATGTGTCACTTTTCTAAGCATTACCAAAGTATAGAGATTTCATAGATTGTTCTGTTATCTGTATAAAATTTAAACATAATTCTCTTATTGGTTAAAAAGAAAGTCAATTTATTTTTTGTTTATATTCTTATGCAAAATCGTATTTTGTAGTACTTATTTGTTGCAAATTTGATGAGGATGTAACATTACAAATTAAATCAAATTTTTTATACATTAACGAAGCTCTAATAGATATTTATACAAAAGTTTATTTAGATTTATGGACTCGTTTAAAAGTTATTTATCTAAAACTAAAGCAAAATATGATTATTGCTTATAAGCTATTTTAAGATAAATTATTTGTTTTACATTTTGCAGTTGATTTCAGAATGAATTCATGACCAAAATTTATGGCTATTATTTTGGCTGATATAATTATAATAGACGGTATTGCAAAGCCAAAACGTTCTTAATTTTTTCATAGATATAATAAAAATAGACTACGCATTCTCCTATAAATTTTGTTAAAGTCGCTTTCGGTTTAGAAAGAGTGAGGTAGTTTCAAGCATATTGCGTGCGTGCGTGCATGCGTGTGTGTGCGTGCGCGCGTGTAGCGCGTGTCTCTCTTCTCTCTCTCCCTCCCTCTCTCTCTCTCTCTCTCTCTCTCTCTCTCTCTCTCTCTCTCTTTCAAGTACTGAGTTGAAGAGAGATGCTGATTAAGTTGAAGAAAAATACTAATATGTTCAATTCTTTCTAACGACGCACAAAAGCTAAAGAATGCGCACACTCAAAATCTGGTAATATCTATTAAATATTAAGACAAATAATTTTAATTAAATATTTGATTAATACAATATAAAAATAATTTTACTTTTCTAAATTTTTAATAATTATTAAAACATAATAATATAACCAACCGTTTAGTAATAATTACTCACAATCGGTATTTTGAAAGATAAAGTTATTTTTTGTTATATTAATCGTTAAATATTTGATTGAAATTACTTCATACAACATTTGGTTTCTATTATCAAACCTTTCTTTCAATACAGTCTATATTTATTATGTCTATGAGTTTTCTAGAAAATCATTAGTTTTGAACAAGAGAAATCTACGTCAGTTGAGTGATGGAAAATGTTCATCGGATTGGAATTATGCTCGATTGTTTCGCATCCTTCTAATAAAGTACACAATGTTTCCACAGTTAGTCTTTATATTAAGCTTGCACAACCTGCGCATCGGTGCGTTCATGTATTATTAAAGGAGGACGAATAACTTGGGCAGAGATGCCTAGGTCAAGTCCCGGTGGTTCTACTGCCTTGGTGTTCTCCGTTCTCCCCTCTTCAGCCTCGCGAAACCAATCTCAATATACTGCATTATTAACGCCATACAAGGCTCGGCCACAACGGTATTACCGCCATTAAGCTTTGCAATTTTACTGTACCGGCCCCATCGGCCGCTAGGTGGATTATTGTTATTTCGAAGCGCCTAGGGGGAGAAACTGACTGTTCTAATGAATAACTGTTACTCGCGAATTTTCGCGAGCAGGTAGCACCGGCGCTGCCCGATATTGATGTCGCTATGCGGCTGAATTTTCTCGCGACCCGACGATCGTAAAAGCTGGAAGATCGTAACCGAGATTTACGAGCGTCAGAGGCGTAAGTCCAACACGCGATTTCTTTGCGAATCGAGCTGAACCGGCGCGATCGTACGTGCGAATAATGGTAATCGAAAACGTTCTTTCAATGGAGATGTCTCGCCACGCCGGAGTAGAAGCATCGTCGTAACTTCGTCGTACCCATTATCCCCCAGGCTAATGTAATTTACCTGTATTAACGACTCAGTCGTAGGTGCACATACTTTGCGTGCGAGACGAGACAGTGCCTTTACCATAATGTATGGCCTCGACTACTGATTAAATATTACGAGAAACTTTGGCGAAATCGGCAAGGGACGCGTCGCGTTCTCTTTCTCTCTCACCCACACACACACACACACACACACACCCACAC
>NW_017300145.1:206993-226455 GCF_001594075.2 Trachymyrmex cornetzi
CCACCGAATCAATCTTAATACTACGGGGGTTATTAATGACCTAGTCGAGGTATGCAATAACTCACGAACACGACGTTAAATGCCTAGCAGTTTCCAATGGGACTGCCGTTCGTCTTATCTGCCCAGATAAGATTACGCCATTTGCGGAACGATCTGCGATTCGAAATGCAGAAGATGCACGCGACGACATATCAGGAGTTATTCGAGAAAGGGGAAGGCAATGTGGAGAATATTTACTCTCAGAGAGAAATTAATTTTGTGCGAAAAACGGGAAGGTAAAGATAATTGAGACAATCAACGAATTTTCTGTGAAGAATATAAAATATGTAGAATCGTTTATTACGTTTTTCGGAAAGGCAAACGACGTATACAATTAACTTGATATTATAAAAAATGATGTTGATCTGTGCCAAGATTTTCATTAGGTTTGTGCATTAATCAAGATTTACCCTTCCAGCTTGTCCAAATCAGAGAATACAGATTTTAATTTTATATTGCGATATTACATTGTTGGCTTAACCAGCGACCTAATTAGGCGCATTTAAAATTCAATTACTGACGTCGTTGCGAGATACTAGATGGGATGTACATGGCGCGCGCGCGCACACACACACACACACACACACACACAAAGGGAGATTGCATTGTTGGTGGTAGCACACGATCTAGATACTAGATAGTCATAGCACTATCATTTTCAAAAAAAGATCACGGAATTATACCAAAAATCTAATTTTCCAAAGAGCATTTGAACAGTCTGTTCGATGCACAATTTTCATCTGCAATTCGAATTGCAGTTTTATTTTTGCTAACAAGTTTTATTTTTACATATCTATTTTTCCGATATATTAAGTAAAAAATGAAGTAATAATTTACATATTAAATCTTGGCCGAAACGTTTGTGATTTTATGCTTTAACAATGATATTTTAAATATATGACTTTCGCTATTGATGTCCTGTGAGTGTGGCTATCTACTTCTTTATTTATTGTTTAAAAAATTAAGTAATGATATTTGAATATGTATATTGCATCCCCGCGCGCAAGAAAAGTGACACAAATTTAAAGAATAAAATTATTCTGGAAAAGAGGAAATAGAAAAAAGAAAATTGCGTATTTTAAAATTACTACTTACAATAGTGATATATATAAATTAACTAGAGCCAGTAATTACAAATTGCCTGTTTTAAGTTTCAAGTCTAAAAATAATGTAGAGAGAGAGAGAGATATTAACGTTGTTACGGTGTTAGATCTTTAAAAACTACTCACATTGTCCATTCTCCCTGTTTTATTTTTAAATTTTTCTTATCAATTTTCTGTCTGAATTCAAAATAATATAATATTCAAATAATTTCAATGTGTAGAGATACGTTATAGCCTCCAAGCACAATTTATTATACAATTTGTTAATTTTAAATTTTATTATTTTTCAACACAATTTAAACGTAAGTGTAAAATATTAAAATTTGTTTGCTAAAAACAAATTAAATTATTAAATTTAATGCTACATCTTATTGTAATTTACATTTCCTTTTTATACACTGGAAATATATAAAGAAAAATCCTTTTTCCTTAATTTTTATCAGAACCTTGAATTTAATATAAATTAATAATGATATTGTTTGCAACATGATAGCCTTGCTTGAATGTCAAATCTTACGAAATTATATCTTATCCTCTTGTAACAAAAAAGGTTGAAATTAGTTCATCAAAAATATATGCAACGTTTAATAATTCATATTCTTACCATATATCAATAATTGCCTTACAAAACACCAATCAGTCCTGACGATCGTAATTAATTAAAATCCGATAAGGAGATCAGAATCATTTTTATCAGTAAACCATACACTCTGTTATGAATGTTATGTTACATCTGGCATGTAAGATCATTATTTAAAAATTTTATTAATAAATTTAAATATTAGTATATCTAGAAATAATTAGCAAGAAGAAAAAATCTACTTTTCGATTATTACAGAGCAAATGTGTGTTAAATAAAAAGGAGAAATCAATGTAAATATTATTTGATAATTATTTAGAATTATATAGGGAATCCAGCTCCGATGGCCCTGACTTGATATATGTTACCAAAGTCATGATCCTGAGTGATTTCCAACAGATTTTAACGTTCGTTATTCATCAAAAAGTTATTGACAGTCAAAGTTAGTAATCATTTCCTTACTTTACACGAAAAGCCAGATAATTCTAAGCAGGGAAAGAGGTATAGGGTGGACCGATTAAGGGAATACGACTTTCCAACTATTTAACGAATAACGAGTAACAGCTAAAACTTTTTGGAGGTCACTCAGGGTCAACATACGTCAAGGTGGCGGTCATCGATCATCAAGTAACTGACTCCCCTATTCTAAATAATTATCTATTATTTTTTTATGTGTAAATGTGTCATATGTAAATATTTTTACTTGAAATAATGCTTATCATTAAAGAAAATGAACGTAGCAAATTCATAAATTATACATATTGTGATACATTTTAAATATATTTGAAATACGTTTTATGATATTATACTCTTAATTAGAAATTAATCTCTTAATTAATATTAATGTAATTGTAATATTTTAGAAAATTTTATATTTTGATAAATCAAAGAAATAATTTCTTGTAAAGTTCTTAAACAGAAATCTTTTCGGAATAAAATTTGTTTTATACAGGGTGTCCCGAAAGTTTTTGCCAATTACTTTTGTGTAGATAGAGCTTACTAAACTGAGTCGAAAAGTCCTCTACCATTTTGCAATTTTCGCAATAGTTAACAAAATATTAATTAGTAAAAATTGTCAAATATTGGTCTTGAATAACTTTCTACTCAAATACTATCAAAACTTATTTATAGAAAAGCTGCAAGAGACAAAAATCATTTATTTCCTTCTTATAAAGTTCTGAGAATTTTTTCAGAACTCTTTCAGAATTTTTTAATACCGTATTTTCTCATGTAAAAATAAGAAAATGCGGTACTAAAAAGTTGATAAAAAATTCTTAAAAAATTCTCAGAACTTTATGAGAAGAAAATTAATGATTTTTATCTCTAGGAGTTTTTCTGAAAGTTGATAGTATTTGATTAAAAAATTATTCAAGACCAATATTTGGCAAATATTTAGTAATTAATATCTTGTTAACTATATATTGCGAAAATTGCAAAATGGTAGAGGACTTTTCGACTCAGTTTAGTCCGCTCTATCTACACAAAAGCGATTGGTAAAACCTTTCGGGACACCCTGTATATTGATGTGTTTGATACTTATTTATATATATATATATATGTTTACAATTGAAGAAAATGAAATTATTTGCCGAGATTTTATATCAAATTCTTCTTTTCCTTCTTCTTATATTGATTGAAAAGTTATGGAAAATTTCTTCGTTTATCAGAATTAATTTACTCTTTAAAATTACAAACCGAACTCTATGGAACGAAATTACAAAGTGAAAGCTTTAATTGAAGCTTTAAACTTTTGTTGTTCTGACGTAAACCTTTGAAATAGGTAGAATCTAAAGGAGAAGAATATTTTTCTAAAAATTTTAAAGCATCTACCAGCTGGTAGCTAATTACGTTTTATATAAGATACGTTTTTTAATGGATTCTCTAATGAAAAAAAATGTGAATATTTCGAAAGTGATGTTATTTCTCGAAAACGTATAGGAAAATATGAAATTACGACTTTGATGAATCGAGAATCAAAACTATTAATGATGCAATATATGTATATCTCGCTATTTTACTTTTCTCAACTATATTCGCGAATCTGTTTTCCTGTCTTTGTCTTCCTTTGCTTATCCCTTTCTTCTCGCCTGTTTTCTCTCTTCGCGAAACAAATTCTTTTTGACGCTTGCCGCGGCACTTTGGAAGAGGTGTCGCGAGAGACTCTTAAATTTTCAACGAGTTATTTCGAAACTTCTTAAACAAGCCCGCGACGCACGAAAGGATAACAAAAGGATGCTAGGCCGGATGAAATACGAGCCCCGTTGTGATTGCCGACAAAAAAGAGATTGTTAACGGGTGTACATATTCGTAGGTATCGCTCACGTAGGCGTAAATGTAAAGATGCGCGCCCACGTGTTTTCGAGGCAGGTGACCCAGAAGCTACCATATTCTTACGAGGTCGCGAAGAACGTGCGAGACGAAGTTTGTCCGGGGCGTATTTAAACTTTTATTCGAAAACTTTTTAGTGCTCAAGTTAGAGGCTGGGTGGGTTAAAGGGTCGCTTGTTTGCAAACCAGAAAGACTGTAGAATTTAACGAGAAAAGAAAGAGAGAGATAAGGGAAGAGAGCTCTCGGAGAAGGTGAAATAGGAATGTGCATGGAAGGTACATTATCAGCCTAACCGCCGAGCAGTAGAATACAAAATTTAGTCGGATGAAAGCAACTCAAGAATAGAGTTTAAGAGAATTAATTAAGAATGTATCGTATAATCCTTGCAAAAAGTTTAAAGTGGAAAATGTGTGTGTTAATATTTATAAAAACTTCCCATATAAATGTGAATATTTAAAACTATGCACACATATGAAGAAATTATGTGAATAATGTTATATTTCTATTTAACAATACATTAATAGTATATTTATTAAAGTTTTTGTAATTTTTTTATTGTTATACTACTTTGACTTAAAAAATAATGGCAAAAGATTTAAATTTTTTGTGTAAGTACTTTAATAAGTATTTGAGATGATTTATGCAAAGTCTCATTGCGATGTAGGGATTACTTATTCTGTAAATATAAATAGATAAATAAACTTTATATATTTACTGAATGAGTCATTTCTGTATTGTAATAAAATTTTGTGAAACTAATCTTGATTATTTTAAGTATTTACACAAAAAATTGAAATTTTCATTAGTTTTTGAAGTGAAGTATTATAAAATAAAATTTACATTACATTTAATACAGTGAATAAAAATGTTCTATTACATAAAAACATGATATTATTCATACAACTGATTCACACACATATATATATATATATATATATAGTTTTAGCATAAATTTTTATGTGGAAAGTATAAATTTTAATACTTCCAGTTACAAACTTTTTGTAGAGCAATACTACAACAGACATTCGAATAAAAATCGATCGTTTAAATAGTTTCCTAAATATATCTCCTAAATTTTTTCAGACTCTGAAATGTTTCATATCATTACATAGTCGAATACGATATTTTTGAATGTAGGGCAAATACCAAAAATACTTAATTATTTGGTACTTTTTAACTTCGTTATGTAAAATTTTCATTTAACGTTCTATATTAGAATTTCCTGTAAACGTGTACATATCTATTTTTTAAAAACGACAAACATTCCCGATCTATCTAGCTTTTAATAAATATGCAAAAACGCGAGATAAATTAATTATTTATTTATATCTTTATTTATATCTATGCCGCTTTTACTTTCTAATTTTTTATTAAATTGTTTCTCAGATACGTAATAAGGTGTACGTTAAAAATGCTCTTGTTTTCTATTTCTGCTGATGATAATTTGGTATCGACATCAAAATGAAAACGACAGCGACATGAAAATTCAACTTTACATACACAAAATCGTAAAAAGATGCGCGTAAACACAAGTTTATACATCTGCGCCGAGTAACGAAAAATGTAATTTAATATTAAAAAAATTTTTCCTCGATTCTCGAGACCAAAAATTAATCCGCGACCCATACTTTGAGAAAATCTCTGGTTTTATATTATTTATTACTTCAGAAAAACATATAAAATTGGTTCTTCTGTAACAATATGAGAAATAAGCATTCTCGTATTTTTTCTTTTTTCAAATAATCGGAGTCATTATAATTCATATACTTTGAATTACTTCGGGACATAGTTTTCGAGATCGCATCAACAAACGACACGCGCGGGATCGTGAACGATGGTAGTTTGAATAATCTTCACGATTATGAGGAACGAAATAAGCGTCAAAGCATCTCGCTACCAAGAATGGGTCTCCGCGCAGTAGAAGTGTACAGGCCCCGTGGCGAATATCAACTTGAATTACACCCTGAGTTGATACGCATTGTATAGAATTATCGTGTAAGTAAAGTTTCAATCTACTGCTAGCAAAGGCTGCAACTCTCCCGGGATACACTTTCATATTTACAAAGATAAGACGCTGGCGCGTCAAGTGTAATCTTATATTGTACACAATACAATCGAATTACACGTGGCAGACGCATTGTCTTATGGGAAGAAGCGTTTGTTAAACGTTATATGATCATGCTGTCGAGGGAATTACTTAGTAAAGTAATTACAGCTAAAATAAACAACAGCCGTCTACCTTCTGTCTTAATTCATAATATCGCTTCGCAATTATTTGGTACTTGTTAAATAAATATCACTTTTAACAATATTATGAAGATATTTAAGATTGTAATTTGAAAATATCAATATTTTTTATTAGACAATTTTTCCAGTGAATTTTGCTTTACTATACAAAGTGAAGATAAAGCAATTTTTGTAATTTTTTAAAAGTTACTTAAGAAGCAACAGTTCAAAGAGATGATTATCATAATCATCAATATTAAAAAAGTTGAAAAGTAAAAAAGTTGAAAAGTAAAAAGTTAAAAAAGTATTATAAATTAATTTTAAAAGTCTTAGGTATCCAGTATTTAGAATTTCAAATAGAATTACATGTTAAATGCTAAGCAGTTAAAATTCGAAGTAAACTCTTTATAGAGGATTGCAGGCACTTTTCACGATCTTTTTTTTTTTTTCCCACGGAGATTCTCTTGTGAGAAGATATTTTGTTCAATGGAACGTCCGTCGGCATCGAACGCAACAAGTAGAACTTGGCTCGTTTTCAAAGAAGCTCATAGAATTCATCAAACTTGCGCCCACCACGTGCTCGCGCGCGTGTTTTCTATCCCCTTCATTATAGATTAAATTTCGCTTGTTAAGACTGTTAACGCAGCGTCAACATCGCTACGGAACAATTTAAAAAAATAGTATATAGCAAACATAAAACGCGAGGCAATTATAAATACAAAAAGGAGTTCTTAATCTTTTTATTCCTTTATCTTATCAAATTGAGAAAAAAATTGTTCACTTGACTAAGTTACTTTTGTTGTCTTTATTTTCTTCGTTGGAGAATGTATATATTTAAAAAGTCAAATATAATATGTTTAATTTAAATACAAACATTTTTCATCGTAAAAGATAAAGACGAACTATATTAGTTTAGTCAAACGAATAATTTTTTCCTCAGTGTACAAAAGAAGTCATTAATTAGAATTTTAGTTAAATATTATCGTAGTTATTGAGCTACGTTAATTGTTCAGCTGTTTTAAATTATTTTGATTCAAATTTTAATTAATATTAACATAATTGTTAGACTACATTAATAGTTGGACTGTTTCTATTTATATGCTTTTGTTTTTAAGATTTTTACTTTTATTTTTAATATTATATAAGTACATATTTTTTAATGATTTAATGCGTTTAAAAATACAAATGGTATTTAAGGACGCATGAACATTGAACATCTTGCATTAATAGACTCAAAAAAGAAGGACTTTTATAAGCTTTATTTGTTTTAAAGTTAGAAGCTGATCTAGCTATGTATTTATTATGTAATACTATAATTGTCCACTCTCGTAATTATATAATTACATTACCGAATCGGTTAAATGTCGGTCCATCATTTCTCTTAATTTTGCTGCTGCGGCCTTGTATGGTGTAGAATAGTGCACATAATATTTTACATACGCGATAAAATGAAATCAACAGGAAAGCACGGGAAGCACGAGGGAAAAAGGAAAGAGAGAGGTGACGTACCGGACTGAATTATTGACGGGTGTAAAAAAAGAAGGAAGCAAACAGGAGAGTGCCTGGGTTAGATGAGAAAGGTCCTAATCTATTTTCAGGACGACCGAGCACGCCACCGCCAGTAAAAAGGCTGACCACCGTGTGGCCCTCGTCGTACAACCCCTATCCGAAAAGGACAGAGAGACCACCTCAGCCGAGTGAGGAGAGGGTTGAGAGGCCCGAGCAGAAGCTACGTGGTGGCGAAAGTACAGGTGAGGCTTGCATTCTCTCACCAGGCCCTCCCTGCTTTCCCGTTTCTTCTTCTAGTTAGCGCGCTAGTGCCCTTTTAAGCGCCTTTTCCGTTCGCGTCCTAGCATCAATTGACCTCGACCCATTCCTGCTTACGCAGCACTAATATTCTGGCTTCGGAAACAAGACGTAAGCGATATTCATGCGCTATTCTGCACCATGCACCCGGATATGTAGGCAGTCGCGAGAATCATAAACCGCACGTGTATTCCGAGATAAATTACCTCGTTAGAACGGAGCACAGAATTTATCAATGATTAAGGTAATGAGAATAATTGTAATATTAATACATTATAAACATGAACTGAGAGAAATCAATAGAGCTGCGACAGAAGTATAACATCTATCTTTCTTATATACAAGAGATTGAAATATATCTCTGAGTGATTGGCTAACATATGATATATCTTTGCCTTTTTTTTTTTAAGGATACGGTTATTTCGTATGTGCATATTCGTCGTATTCATAAGGCTGAAAAAGAGATATATCTCTAGCCGACAGTATTGACTGCATTTTATGTACACTGGCGAGATATAGGAATGTGCCAGATATATACAGAGAAATATTTTAAAAGCAAATTTATCAAACTGGATCTGCAGAAAGCGATCGTGCTCCACATTTTTTTAGCATGAATTACAATAATATTTTTTTAATACGAAAAATTAAAAAAATTTGTATTCAGGAAATTAAGACTTTACACAAAACGATTTTGCCGAGGTATTTAAAAATGTAATTAGATACAGAAAATAATTCTATTGCACCATCAAAATAATTATGTATACATATAAGACGCTCAAACATGATGAGCAACGCGCTGCATAGAATTTTGGAACCTATATTCTATAGTAATTATAGATAGTTTGAACGTTTACGATGTAAATCGTTATTTTGATGGTTTACCAAAATTATTTTTTTATAATAATATTTAGCTCAATTTTCAAAGATTTCGTTGAAACTGTTCCTTCTGTGCAGAAATATAAGAATAGAGATTTGCGATATTTTCCGAACAACACGCACAACTCGTATAAACTTTCGAATTTAAAGAGAATTTACGATCTCTAAGCAGTAATTATCATTGTATATCTCGTTCTACTTCTCTCAGTGTCGTGATAAGATGTAGTCGTGACAAAGCTCGAATATACGAATAGGCGCTCCGATCGTTAACGAGATAACGAGCTTTAGCGAAATGGCCCGAAAAGCCATTTCGTTCCGCTGCCATTAAATTCAGGCCGGAAGCGTAGCGTGCCAGGACGGAACCCTTAATAAGATGTTTACTCCTTAATGACTAATGTAGGCCATCATGATTAGCATAAGCTAACTAGCAGTAAATAAAGCGGCACACTTGCTTCTTATAATTTGCTTATTTTATTTAATTTGATTCGCTTTTGTTATAATGATTATCATCAAGCAAAATTGTTCGATAAAGAAATCATATACGAAATCATATGCGTAAAAAAAAATTGAATTGTGGCAATTGATTTTTACGAGTATAGCGTCGAAAATGCAGAGTATACTTTCGTAAACAATTTTTTTCATTTATTCTGTTTTGCTTAATTCTTCAAGTAAATTGGTAACTTCGCGGACCAAGTTGAATTTGCATTTCATAACAAAATCGCGGCGGATTGTTTGTGTTAGATTCGGTAAGATTAATTGCGCTTTCAAAATAAATCGCATCAGGTTAATTTCGCGAACACGAGAAAAAAAATGATTTCACGCAATACGGTATTCAACGGCACAGTAACATGTCGTCACGTGCACAGATATATTAAGCCAAGTAACGAACGTCAATTTTCATTGAAACATTTATTACTTTGTTATTGCAATACGGACGGCCACGCTCGCACCATCCATAACAAAATTTGTAGGGCGTTATTATATGGCAAATGCGTGTCAACTGTGAAGTATTGCATGTGTGTCCGCCATTTGTTTTCATTCATTAGAGGTTGTTGGCGGTATAATATTTTACTATACATCAAGACACGGCTAAACGCTAAATCACGAAAATCTCGACGCAAGCGTCGTAATTTTTTTAAGATTATTAAAACTATGTGTCAAAATCGCTGCAATGTGATTTTGTCTACTGCATTGACTAGTTTTTATTTTTAATATATACTATTATTTTTTATATTTTTAATATATACTCTATTACTTTACAGAAATAATTAATGAATTCAATAACAAAATAATTTTTTAATTCTTTTGTAAAGAAATTGGAAATTTTATCAATTTATTGTTTAACTGGAAAGTCACTTAGAGAATCAATACTTTTATAAAAAAATATGAATTGTAAAATATTATTTTATATGAATATTATTTAATATATTTCCTTTCCCCCCTTCTTATTACTATTCTTTACGAACCTTTTAACATGGAATTCTATCGAAAACAGGCGTAATAAAAAAGTGTTACATTAATTAAAATCTTTGTTTTTTAGAAATAATAGTGTCGTAACACAGGAAAAGTGAAATGCTCTATAGAATATAAATCATAAAAAAATAAGCGCCAATCAAAGGATTTCATCACAATTATCTGAAAGTAGTAAATAGAAACCAAACAAATATCAAATAAAAGTTATAAGTAAGTACCTTAAGTAGCCTTTTATGACATATAAAAGACAAATGTGAATCAGCGTTGACACTAAGTATTCTTGGGTGTTTATGTGTATATTTAAATTTTTTATTCAGAGTAAAAAATAATTAATTAGACGTTTTGATCCCACACTTTTGGGTCATTCTCAATAAGTAAGTACAAAACGATGCCGAAGACGAAATTATGACATAGAGAGTAAACTAATGATCGCAGTCAATTATAATATGAACCGAAAAGGTCCTGTTGAGATTCATAAAAAGTGTGCGTCAACATCGTCGTAACAATTTCGTTTTTGGTATCGTTTTGTATTTATTGAGATGACCCAAAAGTGTAAACTTGAAACTTCTAATTAATTCTTGTTTATTTTGAATAAAGAATTTAAATATACACGCAAACACCGATGAACACTTGGTAGCTCTAATTCGCATTTGTTTCTTATATCATAATAAGCTACTTAAGGTACTTATTTACATTTCGTTTAATATTTGTTTGATTTTTATTTATTTTTTCCAGATAATTGTAATGAAATCAATATTCATAATGGTCTCAAAGGCTACGGTCCACTTGATACTACAAATGCTTCGAAGCATTTTTTGATTGGTCAATTAGTGAAATTCTTTCTTCCGATTGGTTAATCAAATTGCACTTGTAGCGCCGAGTGGACCGCACCCATATACAATACTAATAAATCGAAAAACAATATCAATAACATATGTACAAAGTTGTTAATAATAGTGATTTTAATTGGAATGTAAAACATCCTAGATGATTGTTTATATAACAAAAAATCACAGCATTATAAAGTTACAATTTATGTTTTAGTTTAAAACTGTATTGCCATACGTGAAAGTGTGTTAGAAATCGCGTATAAATTGTGAAGCTATGAATAAAATAGTTTAATTTTATAGCATAACTCATGCTTTACATAGAAGTCACAAGTCACGTTGAATCGAAACGTGTTGGAGTAATTGATTAACATATGATAGTTGGAGGATATGCAAGCTCTATTTTGATACAGTTCAATATGAAATAAATTGTAGAGTTTAAAAAAATTAAGTATGGCAAACAGTCGATAATTCATATTTACATAAAGAACATGCAATTAATATGAAAAGGAGTTTTTTCTGTAATAGAAACTCTTTAAATATATTTATTTTTTATTTCTGTATTAATTATTTCATTATATTTATTTTACGAATTTTATAATAATGGAACCCGTTATAAAAAAAATTATAAAACTGCAATAAAAGATGTTAGCTTTCTTTAGCTTGAGCGTCCTACATAATTATTTTAATAGCCAAACAAAATTATTTTCAAATCTGTATGTAATTAAATTGTTTAATACTTGAACAAAATCGTTCTTTCCGTGTTATAAGAAATACCGTATGAAAATCCTACAAGAGCATAAATATAGAGACTTCATGCAGAGTCAAAGTGCATACTCGTCGATGTGCGTGATGCATTCGAAAGAAGAAAGCTGGCGATAAAAACGCCACGCGCGCCTCTGTGGTTTCGCACCGAAGCGACGAAGTTCAACTTATTCATGCACCGCTTTTGTACAACGTATTAAAGATGCAACAATGACCTGTATTTCTTACACGATAACGCCCACACTCTCGCAGCCTGTGGTCCGCGCCGTATTTCACTACGTTTTTCCACGGCTCGCCGTTGTTGCCATCGCGCTCTAGCGTCTCCCTCGTGAATATTTAATCTAATAAAATAGTGAAATAAGTCTGCAGCACGCCAGAAACACAGCTCGCGAAACACGTGCGCCAATTTCCTTACGACCAGCTGCAGCTGCAACTGCGGTATCATCTTGCGCTGCGACGTACGTAGCAGTATTATTCCGTATCGGAGTTTTATACGAAAATCTGTATTCCGCTGACTGATTTCCGCAGACTTGTCTTGCGGATTTATCAATAATGTAATTCAAACGAATCAATTTTTAATACTAATTCGTGGCGCACAATTAATTAATATTTGATATTACTTGTGCGGGAATTAATGCGAATTTATATTACAGTAAAACATCATGTCTCTCCGAGAGAGACAATGATGCATAATAATACTATATTTTAGCATTTCGAAGTTCAGGGTAAAGGTATCATAGTACATAATTAAATTCTATTGAAAATTTTATCCGTATTTATCACGGCAATTATATGAGTGTCACGCGAAACATGTATATTCATGTATAAATGTGATTTTAAATCTATTTAATATAATAAACATATTATAAATAAATTTTTAATAAATTTTTACATAATATACGCGAGTATAATAAAGAACTTATTTAAATTAAATTTTATGTAATATAAAAATATTGTACGGTACTTCTTTTATTATTATATTTCTATTTAGAGCTGTGTTTTTTTTATATTGGTATCTATAACAATTTTAAAAAACTTGGTTTTATAAGTGATTCTTTGCTTAAAGCTGCAAAACGATCTCTTTTTAAATACGCTCAAGCATTCAATAAATCAATTACCAATAATACATTGTCAACTGTTAACACGTATTGCAAAACAAAATCACTGCGTTTGCGACAAGAGACACGTAAATACACAAGGTATGGAATGTGTTCTGATGCCGGCCTGAATAAATGCCAGTATCAGGTTCATGGTGATTAGCAAAGCGTCTACCCGCGATATCGACGTCGTCCAACGACGCCATAGTATCGCACATCTATAGGGTGTGCCGAGATTATCCATACTCTCTTTTCAGATTACCCTGGATGCGATTTAGATCATTCCGCATTTCTTAACAATTAATAAAGATTACACTAGAGAATGTCTCGATTACAAATATTCCTGTAACTGTATTAAATTCCCCACAAGTGTGAATTAACTTATTTAATATACTAAATGAAAAAGCGCTTTTACTAATTATTCGCACGTTTAAATCGAGTTTGGAAAATTTATTAGATTTCCAATTTAGGTTTCTAAGCCAGAAAATATCCCGATGTACTTTAAGGTACACAGAACTCCAAATTGGGGAAAGGCGGACTCCCTAAGTGGCGGAAAATGCGACAGAACTTGGGGGGCACCTAGTGTACAACAACGCTCGCACAAGGATACGCATTCGTGCTCTCGTATCTGCTGTTCTGAAATATGCATGGGCATCCCTTAGTACGTTTAGGAGGAAATTACGTAGGAACAACACGCGCGGTCTCTATAGCATCCTGTTAATATTAAGCACGCCTCTCCCGCATTATCCTCAGGTACTATAGATACTACCGGGCGTAGCCACCTGCCAGTAGTCGTACTTTTAGCTTAGCGCGCTCCAACACGAAGCTACGCATAACTGCGTCAGCCAGGCTGGATCTATATGTATACTAGGAAAAAATTAAACTTCGATTACTGTTCAGCTATCAAGGAATCTCGCAGAATAATTTTTATATATCTGTTTAGAAATATTTTCCTTCATTACTTAAAATTCTATGTTCCATAAATTACAGTCAATTAAGCGAACTTTAATAATAAGCATGGTTGGAGCTTTTTAACTGCAGTTTCCGCGAAAATATTATATTCTTCTCAGTGATGATTTTTAACGTAATATTTAATATTTTTTCAATTGGTTAGTTAGCTCGGTAATGTAAAATTGTAGCTATCCACGGTTTTAAATTAAGATCATTAGCATTTCAGAAAAATTAACAACACCCGTGTCGAGTACGGAGGTCTGAAAACGTGTTATTAAAACGATAATGAATTCCGAGAAATTTCTACAACTGCGAGCTGGGTGTGTCTCGTCGCATTTAGTTCTCGGTAATTTCATCCGTTAACTCATCTGGCTGTTATGACCGTATACTATTAGATATGAAAACAACTTAATCACACTGAATTAAATAACATTTTGTTATTTTTCAATAGGTCGTTAAACACTTTAATTTAAGAAATGTATTAATTTGACTCAAATTTAATTTATATTATTGACTAATTGTAAATACATACGTTAATATGATATATGTTTACTTAGAAATTAATCATAGAAATTGATTTACATTTTACACATATCGGAATTATAAATAACAAAATGTTATTTAACTCAAGGATTTAAGTTGCTCCTTTGCAAAAAACTTTGCCACACACAGTGTAACGACAACGAAAAAGAGAAAGATCTATAATCTAATACTTGTTTGTAAGACGATGATTTAATAATTGCTGTTGTTAATTTTGCCTCGCGAATGAAAAATCTTAAATGTAGCCTTACTAATTAATCATAAATCTTTAATTAATAAAACATTGGAACATATTTTTTTTCATTACACAAAAAGTTCTAAACAGATTGATCGCATGGCATCGACCGTGCCTTAATCTAGGATCCCCGCGTACACGCAAAGCATCCTTTAAGGAAGACTTTAATTAAGTAGTTTCGTGCAGGAAGTCTCTAAATAACGTCGTGCAGATTGGACGATTTAGCAACGTCAAGTCTGGGCTGCATAAAACGGAACTAAATGTGCAATGCGTGTCATGAGCTTTTACTCTGTAAAACAGGATCGTGTAGGAACTGAACGAAGGGAAAGATAAAAGCTCTTCTCCGAAGACAGATGACTTGCATTAAAACTATTTTATTTGAATGACTTTTGTTTAAACGATTTGCGAGACGTGCGCGTGTATTGCCGTAGATGGCGTAGATATATTTTCACGCATGGCGGAGAAACGATCACGAAAATATTAATCCTCGAGAATTGTATTCGCGTGAACGACAAATAAAACTGTTTCTTCACTTTTGCATCTTGAAATTTTCTCGTTATCCGCGAGACACGATGGACTTTTCATACGTCTCCGCTGCAAGCGATCCCATATGGTATGTCAATAAACGACGATGCGTTTAGGTATACGGGAATGGAAAAATTTAATTAGACTTTTTGCTCATTCTTAAAAGTTTTTCGTAGTTACAATGCGTTTTTTGTATCTAATAACTTCGGTAACTTTGCGTTTTATAGAAACAGCCTGCTATTAAGGACGTTGCGAACGCATGCATAGCGTAGTATGTTTTCTCGCATTCCTGGCAAATGCAGTTTCGTTCCAATTCCTGCCTGTAGTTCTCTCGATAACACCGTTTGACGAGCGGTTTATGCCGTTAATAGCAGTCCCGCATTGTTTCTCTCGATTCCGAGAAATTCCGGAATACTCGCCGTTTGCATGAATGGCCTTTTAAAACGAGCTTCTGCGCGCGTTTATGTATATATTTACTCTAAAAGTACATTCTGATCAAGTAACACTTGATACACTTTAAAAAATAATTCTTATGGAAAATTTCATTAAAAGTTATTGTTTATTATCATATATACAGCTAATAGTAATAAATAACAATATTTTACACTCTACTAATAATTATTGAACACTCAATAAGACTTACATACTTTGTCCTTTACTTTAAAAACAACTAAAAAAATTAAGTTGCCCAAAGAAGAGGAAAAATTACTTGTCAACTGGAAAGGAAATTATTGACTTCTTTCAAATAATATCGGCAATGAGAATATATTCTTAACATGATTAAATTTCATTGTTGTCATTTTTGTTTCATAACCCTCTATTTAAAAAATCATTCTTTTTGAATTGATATGGGCGATTTGGACGATTCTTTTTAAGACTACCATTTTTAAGTTGTGATGATTCTGATAATTTTTAAATAAAGTTAAGTTTGTTCACTCTTGATAATTGATATGATAATATTTATTTATAATTTATGCAAAGAGAAATATCTATAACTAAATCTAATACTTGTTTGAAGAACAATAATTTAATAATTACTGTCATTAATTTTGCCTCTAATAAAAAATCTTGAACAATTAAGTTAACTAATTAAGCGTATGATTTTTAACATTTTAATAAAACGGTGAGTGATGTGTGTGTTTAAAAAATCTAATCTTTTGAGTTGTCATTTTTTAACCAAGGGAGCGATTATATTTGATTGCTTCAATCTTCGCACTCTTAATAATAGCACGTGCTAGTCATAAAAAAGATGACACGACTCAAAACGTATGTGTATATGCCGTGTATTTCAAAGATGCAATTAAATATTGATTTCCCATCGTATCAATTTATTCGCGTGATGTCATTGTTAGTGTCGTTCGATAAGTGATAAATTGTTAACCAGTTCAGTATGAAGAACGTTAATCTTCGAATCGTTTCTACTGCATTTCGCGTTGTATTCGCGTTCCATCAAATTTCCCCATTGTCACTTTCTTTAGCTCTCGCGTAATTCTAAAGGTTTCCTAGGGACTGTTGCGTCGAATTGAAACGGCGCGTATATATGTATATATGTATATATCGACTCAATGCGCAAAATCGAGAAACGTAGGAATATCTCGCGGCTATGTTTTTGTGAAATTTAATTATCCGTAACGCGTCGCCATTGCTGTTTTGCAAATATGTGCCAACAGGACGCTACTTAATAACGTCCGTTAATCAGACCGTTATATTATAAAATAATAATTTGTTTTACTACGCAGTTTGCCGTGAAATTAATTATGCATTCTTCCCTCGCTATTTCTATTTCTAATTACTGTTTGCATTTGTTTGTGGAAAAATAATTTAACCAACAAATTTATGATAATACTATGTGAAAATTGAAAGATAATGCATATCAAAGATATTTATTGAGTTAACTTGTTTTGTTTAAAGCCAGAGGCAATATAAGAAAAAAGATTCTCAATTCTTCTCATGTAACTGATGTTAGAAATAATAGCATGGTTATATATTTGGGAATATTAAACACCTTTTAATATTCTCACGCCTAGAAAGCTGATCGTAACCTCGTAAAGACAAGGTGTGGAGTTGAGAGTTTAAACAATCTTCGATCAACGGAGCTGATACCATGGAACGACCAAAGTCCTGGGAAATCCTTTGCTATCCCAAAGGACTCAACTTTGTTTCTAAACTCCACCCTTCCGTGTAGCTAATCGTCAAGACTTAGCGTCAGCCTAAGCCTATTAAATCAAGCATCGTGGGCAAATCTTACTTTTCGAAGTAAAATAGTTTCACAAATATATATACAGTGAGAGCAAAAAATATTCGTACAAAGAAATTTTTTATTAAAAAAGTCTTATTTGTAGAAAGTAAACATTAATTAGCTATTTTATACAACGAATACATTCTGTTCTAACATAAACAAACGAGCTTCGCATGTATTTCTGATTTTAGAAGCTAAATTTCTCGACTGTACGAATATTTTTTGAGCATCTAAAATCTAAACGATACAATTTTTAATATTCGCTTTTTTCAGATGATATATTTTCTATAATTAATACACATCTTTTTGGTATATATAATTTTAAGAAACATACAGTCGATTTTATTCTTTGTAAATAAATTGTTAATTACCTAGCAAGAAATAATCAATTAAACGTCGAATCGATGTCAAATTGGTGTTGAAATCATCGTATCGATATCAATTCGACATCAGTTCGATGACTCATTTTTCGCTTGATAATATTTACATTTTAAAAATAAAACTTTTTAAACAAGTATTTTCTCCGTACGAATACTTTTTGCACTCACTGTATATGTATGTCTATATAAAGAATATTAAATGCGAAGTTTATTTGCTGCAGACAATTATTAGGATTTCTAATTCTTGGATGTGAGTTTAAACATTTAAGTATAATTAAATAATTTTAAATAATGAGAGTAATTTATGTAGATTTTCTTAGAGTCTTAAAGTTATATCACTTATTTGCTACAATACGACACACCCCAAAAACAAGTTTAAATATTTTGAATCATTAAGAATTTGTAATATTAATTTTAAAATGCAATTTTGATATAATAACCGATTATGAAGGAAAAATATATTTTTTTTAAATATATTCTTTTTTCTGTTTGCGTTCTTTTTTTGCAAGCAATTAAAAAGTAACAATTTTTTAATTGTGTCGTTGTTGTAGCAAAGCGAGCAATATAATGTGAAGTATATATGAAGGATTTATTTTGAATGTTCTGTAAAGTATTGTAAATATGCGCCATTACATCTTTTGTTACAGCAAATGCATAAGGTACTCGTTTCGATCCATGCCTAAAAATTGGATGGAACGCTTTTAACCTTCCCATCGTGGAACTTTACGTCACCCATAAAATCTGCTGCATCGTTCGACAGCTAAATTATGCGCATATATATCGATCAACAACGCGTACGCGCTAATACTTCATACAAACACAAGTTATAGAGCGTAAAACTTCGACGTCTGTATTGACGGTACGCGTGAATGCATTTGTTATCGAATCGTCGGATCGGAGTGAGAATGATCGCTGATGGATGGATAATGGAATATTTAACCATGATTTAAAACGTTTTCGTGCGCTCAAGTCCTACGCTGCGGAATTACTTCCGGCATTTCTCATTCAGTTCCATTAATACGTGAATTAAAACCTACCATACGCGGCACACGCGTATACACAATCGTACTGATAACATTTTCTATGATTTTGAAATGACGGGAAATAATTTAACATAGAACACCTTTTTTCCCATGTTAATATTTAATGCGTGTCGATAAACGTAATAATTTTTATCGGCTAAATTATTTTACACTTTTTTTTTACGAAAGTCGCACTTGTAATATGAATCATCGATCGTCACCCGTCCACTCAATTTACCAAACACGATTTAAGTGAGAAAAAGAATGAAAAAGAATGCAATACCTGTTGCTTGATAGAGTTATTGAACCGCCTAGAGATAGATAGTCTGTTGTGTCGCTTCAAAGTGCAAATACAAACTACGGGAAACTTAATGTACTTTACTTATTTAATGTTTACTTTTTTATTAATAATCAATGAATTTATTATAAATCTTTTTGTAATATATATAT
>NW_017300145.1:226500-234264 GCF_001594075.2 Trachymyrmex cornetzi
TATATATATATATATATATATGTTGCAAAAGATATGATTTAGACAAACGATTACCTAAACCATATTTATGAGTCTTCTAAACCTCTTTCGAATTTATAAATGAAAATAATTAGGAATATGAGATTAATAAAAGAAATAATTATGTAATTTAGTAATTAATTATTATAAGCAACCTTTAGTGACAAAAATAGGAAAAAAATGCGAAATAAGTAATATAAACAAAAATTTAATAGGTTATTATGTCATCTTACAATGTGCGTGCAAACATTTTAAAAAGTCAGGTATTATATGTATCACAACTGATAATTTTAGATCAATTTATATAGCTGATAATAATGTAATTGTACAATTTTATTCTGAATTTTAATATTGTCATAAAAGCAGATTATTATAGAATATTAACTAATAGAATATTAATTAATCTTTTAATTAATTGTTTTCTCTGCATTTGCATGTAACACCTGTCAATAGCTGCGTTCAGCAGAAAAAAACTAATCAGTTAGCGCTTAGTGAATCTTTAATACGACTGGTCCTTGTCTTTACTTTTTCGCTGGATCTAAATGTAAAAACCAATCATATTAAAGAATCGTTAAATGCTAAAAAAAAAAACTGATTAATTTTCTCTGCTGAACGCAACCAACGGTACAAGTTCAGACCGTTGTTTGAACCCCCATTATGAAAAATATGCTAAACTTCCTTCGCGATATCATCTTTCGCGACAAACGAAGAAGAATACACCTGTTGCATGGTATCGTCGATAGGCTTATCGACAATCCGCTCAAGCGACGCATCAAGAAGGCCTGAGAAATAATATCAATATACGCATATCGTTTAAAATGCCGATAGAATTGCAAAAAAAAATAATATGGCATATTTTTCAAATGCACGCCTTTATAATCTTTATATACGCGCTGTTTTATATACATACATTCAAGAACAAAATATAATTATAATCGGTCAGAGAGAGAGAGAGAGAGAGAGAGAGAGAGAGTGTGTGTGCTGAATGAAACGAAATAGTTTGAATTAGTTAAATCATAATCGACGGATCGATTTATTAATTTTTGCTATATGTATATACATATGCTACACACAGTATATATATATATAAATCTCGTCTATAAAATATGAACACATATAATCATAATCGGATTGTAGCGATCAATGTTGATGCGAGCAGGTCTAAGCTGAACGTTATACAAAATTCTCGGTAGTCGTATAATAATTTAGCGCAAATCAATTCGCTTTTATACGAGAGGCTCGACAACCATATAGTAAATGCATTTAATAGTAAATATATACGCATAATTCATTGCAGATTTACATTTGAATTTTGAACACGATTAATTAATATGTAGTGTAATAAAGCAGAAATTTTAATTTGCATTTTACTGGATCATTTACGAATCATTTTTCAAACTGCACGCAAATTAAGACAATTGCGCTAATGCACTGTTTTTTCTTGTTTTTGTTCGTCAAATAAATCGGCGCGTCATTTTTGCGCCGCTCCATGCATCCGAATATTTCTGTCTTGCTGGTAACGCGATTTAATCAGAAATTCAGTCTCGCGCGATATCACGGTCCGTGTACCAAAAACGTTTTTTCCCCGTGTGTCACTCCGCCGGCATTCGGTAAGGGAGCTTAAGGTTGACGTCACGATGCGGGCGTACCTTTTACAACGTGCACCAGTCCGCCTCGTTTTTTCGTCTCACTGTCCTTTTTGTTTACGAGCTATGTGTACGAGTCAAGCCTGTAAAAACGGCGACACAAACGCTCCATTACTCTTCTTCTTGTCCCACGTGTTACGGCGCCGCTTCGCGTGCAATTACACATAAGAGTAAAAAAAAGGAAGAAAATCTCTCTCTCCCCCGTCCTTCCTCGCTTTTCCACTACCATTCTGCGTTCTGACACGTTTATTTTTGTCATTTCTCTAACGTACAGAGTTCCTTTCGTGTCGACACGTGAGAGACCATATGTCGCGAAATGTAATTAGGAATAGTACTAACGCCCATCGTCTCGGAACGCTGCATGCCGCAACGTGCAACGTATTAAGTGATAGACGTCGTAGATGAATTTTCCTAATGCAACTTACGTCCTGTTTGCACGCGAAAAATGCGTATCTATACACTGAAAAAAAAAAATTTATTCAACTAACTAAACACATTTAATGGTTTGCGGATTTGATTAATTCAACCAATTTTATTTAATTGAATTTAACCGTAGTCTGCTTAATAATGAACAATTTGTTAAGCAGACTACGGTTTTGATATTCGATTGAATTCGAAATAAAATTTGTTGAATTAATCAAATCTGCAAACCATTATAAATGTGTTTAGTTAGTCGAACAAATTTTTTTTTCAGTCTATGTACGCCTCTGTGCGTTTATTCTTAAAAATGTATTATATATATTGTTTAATAAATGTGTATAGTATACACATATAATAATAATAAAAATATTTTCAATTATTAATTTAAAATTATTCTAAAAAGAAAGTTTTAATTCATTATTTAAGTTGAGGGAGATTCATCAGTTCCATTCGTATAGTATAGTTAATAGAACAGTGGGCGTCGCCAACGAAATCGAGCCGAAATGTGCAACTAAATCCCAGCTCTGGTCTAGAATAACAAAAGCATAGGAAAAAACGTTATAATCAATAAGTGTACATTCAGTATACTTAATAAATTGACCATATTGATTCTACAAAGAGTTTCTTCTTTTTGATTGTAAAAATGTGATTAAAATATAAAATAAGTAGTGTAAAGATTGTAAAACATAAATATACAAAAGTATAATAATTTGGACAACGGAAATTAATAATCTCTTGATAGTTGCAGAAAGCAATTATTTACTTACCAAATGTTACATCATGACATTATATATTTTGCTTTCTTGACAAAAACATGAACAGAATGAACTAAACTTAGCAATAAACTGATGCAATAATGTCAGACGGATAATTGGTACAACTTATTAGTGCTATCTGTTGAATTCCCCATGTAATTCACATAATAGCGAGTAGATTATATTAGGCCATATAATGCCCGGTTATCTTTTTATATAACATTTAGTTTCATACAAAGTAAATTTTCAATTCCAATCACTTACTGCAGAGATTATATACGTTTGATACATTCTTAACCTTAGTTAAGAGTAGATCGTTGTAACAAGTGCTAAGCTATATATCTTGAATGATCAGCAGTGATTAATATTTTAACAGAAGTATGATGAAATAATTTTAATTTTTAAGCGTGTTAATTGCATTTTTGTGTTATTATATACATTTTATTACACGTCATATGTTTACATCTAATATAAATACCATCAACAGGTGATGATGATTTTCTTTTAAAATTTGAATGTTTAATTTTCTTATTGTGTAGATGAATATAACAATGAATAACAACAAGCAACATATCATTTCAAGATTTAATTTAAAAATATGCTTACTTTTTTCATTCTTTTTAAGTTAATAAATAAGTTATTTGTGTTAATGAAAGTTTATATTGCAAATATCTTGCCATTGACTCTTACACGCCTTTTTGATACAATACATTTGATATAATACCTGGCTTTTCTTTCTCTAATGCTTTTTCAGTGCTGTGTCACTGCTCTTATAAAATTTTTATTAATAAAGATACATACATTTGCTAGATATCGTTATGTTTCTTAATGTGTAACGACTCGATTGAAAAAAAATTGTTTACAATATGTATGTTCAGTTTTTATGAAAGTTACAAGCGCGACCGAATTGGGTTGAGTATATCATATTTATATGTATTGTTGCCGTAATATGTAACGTTTAAGGATTACAAGTGCGAAATGTATGAAAGTCTTGTATTACATTATAATTAAGAGTACCTATTTTCTTAAACGTAAAATTTATATATCAATTGTAATACTGTATCATTCAATCGATAGTGTTCCAAAGATAATGAAAATTCTACATGAAAAAAGATTTTACCTTTTATCAGTGAGATTTAATTTCTTCTCACGAGGATTAAGTTAGGATACACCAATTTTTGGTCCTGTATCTAATTCGGAGATGGTTTTCATCTTCTATGAACTCACATAACATTACACACTTATTTTATGGATTATTCTGCATATTTGGAAACTAATTCTGTTTTTCTATCGGCCTAATTCCGTCGGTCGAGCGAGATCGCACGTCGTTTTGAGCGAGAACCGATGACTAAAAATACGAAAACGTAATTCGCGACGTACCAGTTGAATCGGCACGTAATATCCGCCAAACAATTTCAAAAGAACCTTCATTTCAAGCACGACATTATCGTGAATAAGCCTGCCTATGTACGCATCATATATGTATAAGTAATAAGCGATTGCATTGGTAAGATGTAGAAAACACGAAAGCTTACGGCGGCGCTCGCGTGACCATCGAATCGAATGTTACATTATGTAATAGTTTTGGCCATCGCGTTCGAACAGAATTCCCATTTGCACCGGGATCCAAGAAATATGACGTGAGTAACGTTATCCGGTGAAGCGAGAATGCAGCTAAATGATCTGAAAGGTTCTTTGGATTATTTTTCCTCCAACCGTTTTTGTGCTGTGTCGGTTTAACGCTCGACTTAACAGCGAGGCTGCCTATTACGAATACATTATGATCCATTATAGCAAACAGTACGTCCCAATTCTACTAAAATCATAACTAAATTTTAGCAATTTGTTCATTAAACAGTGAGAACAATAGGAATATTCGTGTTAACGTTCGCTAAATAATAAATTACAAAGTCATATGTGTGTCAATATTTGCCTTTTTAAAACAGAAATGCACGGATCCGTCCATCCGTCATTTATTTCGGTTCTACATTATACATTATTAAATGCGTGTTTACCCCCCCAAAATATATATTAAAAGTACCGATTTTATTTTCATTTTCCGCAGCTTGAAATTCAAACGGTCACTATAAGGAAAAATATAAATTTGAAATACATAAAATAAAAGAGAAAATAAATCAATTTAAAATGCACGCGCGCGCGTGCGCGGAAATATTGATTTATTTATTTATCTAAATACTGTTTAGCTATAGAGAAGATATTAATTGTTACAAGGTTATTCGAATTTCATACCAATAAAATATTCTTTAACAAAATTAATTTAATAAAGAATATTAATTCTTTAAAAAAATTCAACCTCAAAAAATGATTTAACATTCTCTGCGGTATACGTTCTACGTTTTACATACTTGTATTTAAAATGTCGATCTTATTTAGAATGTAAAACTTATGTGTAGAACGTCGGCTACGTAACTAAATCCTACGCAAAATGGTTTCTATATATCTTTCCTATCTTCAGAGAAACGTAAGATAAGATTTATCTCGTCAATTTACATTATTCTCGAGGTAATCGAGTCCCATTTTTCTAAGAGATGATAAAGGTCCTTGCATTCTATTCGACAATACCTTAAGCGTGTTCGGATTCGTACCCAAATCACACAATACGCCGAGTGTGTCGCCAAGAGCAACCGTCTGCGAGACATACATCTTCGTCCGTGTCCCAGGGTCGTCCTCTTTTTTTTTTCCTTTCTTTTGCATCTACACTTTGCATACACTGACGCGCGTGCATGTGAGAAGCGTTACACCTTCGGCTTCCCTCGCCCCCTCTCAAATCCTCTTCCTTCCCCGTTCTCACTCTGCGTGAGCTTAACACGATGTAAGCCGCATACCGCGGGTATACCGCGGTTTCCGGGGTGTTCCGGTGCTATCTGTATCCATAAAGAATGTAAGCTCGCGCACTAGCCAAGAGCCGAGGATCTTCCTTCCTTCCTTCCTTCGCCCGACGCAATAACGCAGCGACTCTCGGAGATCCGAAATTTTCATGCATAGGATATAAAGCATAAACGACGACTTCATCATCCCCTCTTATTCCCTCCCCCCTCTCTCACGCACTGTCACAACCGAGCTAGAAAACTCTGGATATTTCGAGGACTGTCGTGCCTCGCGTGCAATTTCCCCGTGAAACGTTCTGGTTGTTTTACGAATACGTCAATATGAGAGAAAAGCGTGCGGGAGCCCGGAATAGAATCAATGGGCTCGGTGGAGGACGAGATCGGAAAAAGGTAAATGTAGTAGAAAACCATACGGAGTTACCCCCCCCCTCTCTCTCTCTCTCTCTCTCTCTCTCTCTCTCTCTCTCTCTCTTTCAACCAAGCGATCATTTTCTTTCCTTTCGCTCGACTGCTTTCGATCTCGTCAAAGAAATGCCCACCGTGACTATCGACGGCCCGGATTTTTGCATTACATTTGCAGCGAGGCTGCGGGATTGAAAAGCTCATAAAGCTTAGAAATGACATGGATTTATATATCGCAAAAGGTAAATTTTATACAGAAGGATGAAGAGGAAAATTTGTAAAATTTTCCATAGTTCGTAAAAGTTACGTTGCGCTCGCCTTGCATTGCCATGTGTCGCGATCGAACGGCTACATCACTTTACGATATTTAAGACAGGAAAAACTAGATTTCAAAAAGCTTTCTTGTTGAAATTAAAATCGAAGATTTCAATATATTCCTATACGTATCGTTCTCATCATCTGTTTCATATTTCGCTCGTCTCTTTGTCATCGCTTTACATCGCCTACTTTTTCGATACTTTTATCTTCGTTTTTATAGATATTTCATCGTTCATTGCAACATAAATAAAAAATTGATCTCATCGAATTTGTTGAATTTCGAGAGTTCGTGCTTCTTTGACGGGGAAAGTTGTAAAATATCATTCGCTCGACCGCTACCCTATGAATAGCCGTATCAGCGTGATACATCTTTTTTGATACCGATATCAGTTGGTGTATTTTTTTTTCAAACCTACAAAACAATCGGAAAATCCTAAAACGTTATACATCAACATGTACAAAATATACGTATGGCTGATACTAGCTTTACTGTTTGTGATTAAACAGGATACGCATATATATGATAAAATTCTTTATAAATTGTACCGGATATGCCATTTTTTAAATATTTTTTTGTTCATAGAAACTAATATTTATTGTGTACGATAAAAGCGATGCAATTGCTTTTTCTGTGAACAAAAAATATTATATTATTATTACTATTTTAATTTAAAAAAGAAACTGCAGGTTAAGGATACATTTTTTAAACACGCATTTTGGAAATTGTATTTAGTTATACAGAATATAAAATACTGCACTTTGTTTCACAGTATCGTGATGTGATATTATGTTATATATGTATATTGATCTTTTTTTTATTCATAATTCGTTGTTTAGTACAATTAGGTATATGTATATATTTTTTTAGTAATTAACCCTCTACCCGAAATTATATTTTTACTTTCTCCGTCTACAATCTAGGATTTTGTCCCAATCTTTTTTACTGTTTTAGGCTTTTAAAAAAATTTAGCATTACTTTTCAGCATCTTTATTACATTGCCAAATAGTATTTTTATTTCAAATGTTAAAATCTGTATTTAATAAAAATTGAAATTTGAGCAAATTTGAGAGTGAAACTTTGCTTGTGCCAAAAAAGATTCAGATTGCAGATGGATGGTTATAAATAAATATTTAAATACATTTTTCATAAAATTGCTAAAAAGCAAGAAAGAGTCTGGTTGCATTATTAGAATTCTGGTTAAAAATGGATATTTCAGAATTCTCTTGTTCGTTCATTTTCACCAGAAATTTTTTCAGTCAACTAATTAAATAATGTGTGTATGTGTGACGTGAGAAGAGAGAGAGAGAGAGAGAGAGAGAGAGAGAGAGAGAGAGAGAGAGAGAGAGAGAGAGAGA
>NW_017300145.1:234309-240136 GCF_001594075.2 Trachymyrmex cornetzi
AGAGAGAGAGAGAGAGAGAGAGAGTGATAGGAAAATTTTTAACACGGGGTTGGCGCGGTGGCGTTCCCAAACAAATGCATTCACGCATATACATCGCCGAACGTAAAAGAGCGGAACGTATAGAGGCATGGGGAAATTCATCCGCGTGTGCCTTCATTGATCGAGACGCGCCAGCCAATTTTTCGCCGATCGATATAAATACGTGGTGCACGCCGCGCGCAAACCGATCTACAACGTAGTTACGATGTCGGATTCTCAATTATGCAGAATTTCAGAATCCGCGCGCCCGCCCGCACCTTTCATGAAATATTAACGTTCCAATCGCGTTAATGCAAAATCATTCCTGATCGGGAAACGCGATGGTTTTTCCCCGGCAATATATCTTGCAGCTCAAATACATAACTGTAGTGTCTGCGCAGTAAACGATGGGCACCGATTAACCGAGTTACATTCGCGCAATGCAAACGCTCGTTTATTGCGTCAGCCTGATGTAATTACCGACGGCTATTGTTTTCGTCGCTTATTGTATCAGGAATCGATAATGACGGAGAAAAACTGTTACGGTATAATCTTAATCCGGTATTTTCGTAAAAATTGCATTTTTTATGTTATAATATAACGTAAACCTGAACGGTCTGAAAGTGTGCAAATTTAAATTTTACATTATTGAGCTTATTACTGACGGCAATAATGGCGTTATAAATAATATCGTAATTGAGCATAACAAAAACAGGGCTTTGACCAATTATACCAATATTATTGGCGTACTTAATAATATAAATCCATATATTTGATTGTGTTATTATTTGTTGATTATGAATATTATATAAATAATTTGGAAAAGAGAGTGACACAATTTTAAACGTCAATTAGACAAACATTTTATACAGTTAATTATTCGCCGAATAAATAAGACTACTTTTAAATTACATCTTCAATGTACTTGAAAAAAATGCACAGTGTTTAAAATTAAATTAAGCAATTTTATACTTTATATTTATTTTATTTTTATTTCTGTTTTTGTGTTATATTATAATATTACGTAATATGAAATTCCGAAAACTGTCCACGTCACGTTCTGTACATTTAATTGCTGTCGGCCGAGTATAATTATAATTGAAACTCGAGATACTCTTTGTTTTGATGATTTTAGACAGTCAACATGACATTTTCGAATTAAAAAAGCGTGTCATTTACATTGCTGGCGCATTAAATGGCGTGTCGATTTGGATTCGGCGGTCGAAACGAGAGGCACGAATATTAATTATTCAAGTGTGCGAGATTGCTAGTTTCAAAAAACCGGGGGGGGGAGGGGGGGGGGTAAGTTTCTGGTCCCCTGGCGTAAATGCGTTTCGGTCTCGTTGCCATCCGCGCATCCACACGCTCCCACCCAGCACGCGCTTAATGCAATAAGCTGCAATGTAGCGAATGCTATGCTAATGTCCTTACTTACGAAGACGGTCCCCGGACGCGGAAAGTTCCTCGGTATGGTTCTGTTTATGATGGAGCGAAGAGCCCTCGGCCGTTACGTGACTCACGTAGCAGTGCAGCAACGAGCGGCTTTTCCGCGTCGCGCCGCGCCGCGCTGCGCAGCGTCGCCCAGCGCAAGTTTCCAGGTCGCTCGGATACGATGTTAATTGATGGGCGTATCATCGAGAAGTTACAAGCAAGTGCCTGCGGCATAGCGGCTTTACATGTCAGATTTTCTCCAGTTTACAGGGTTTACAGAATGAAATTAGGGAATAATGTATATTAGGGAATAATAAGCGGAATAAACAAAATTATAGCTACCCATATCTTACAATTATTATAATAAAATACACATTGCATTATATTTATTTAGGAATTACTTCATTCACACGTACTACTGTAATTCCATAGATTGAAAATTCATATTTAGATATGATGAATTTGTACACAATTGTAAAAGTGATCGACTTAACACATTTCACGTGCCCTAAACGATTCATTCAAATTTTTGTTAAGATTTAATTTACAAGAATTAATTTAATACAAAGAGTAAATGATAAGTTTGAAAGTAACGCACTGTGTAAAAATTGACATAAAAAAAATGTAACACTTTGACAATTAGGAAACAAATTATAGAAACGTATAAGACTTTTTTATTATATAAACGAAACTCATGACTGATACAATTTCGGTTATGCTGCATGAACTCTGACAATTCTTACTGATTAAACCGCGAGACTTGCTGTTCACGCTAGAGGGGCTTCCCTTCTCGTGCCACATTTGGCGACTAAAAATCAAAAACTCTATAGGATCCCCTCAACATGTACATTCATTTATATTCATTTATTTTAGAATTTACATTTAAAAATACGTTATTTCTATGTTATTTGTTTACTTACTTATAAATTAGTGTATAAATTAGTGTTAGTTTAACATGAAAATGTTGAATATTAATTCAACAGAAAATATTCAAATAACATAATCACATTATGTTAAATTAACACTCGAATATATTACAAAGTTCAACACCAAGTGTTAAAACAAGAACGTGATTAGCCCGTTTATAACACAAATGCGAATATGTTTTTTCCTTTATGTACGCACATTATGTGTTTCGAAAAACCTTCGCTTCCTACGTGCTGAATATTACTGAGCACTTTTCTATGTAACGTCCGTCGTTCGACTTTTAAATCTTTATACTTGGAGCTCGCTATTTCGATGAGACGTTTACAGGAAAATACTTGATGGCCGTTAATGCATGTGGGCGCTCGTAAAAGACGAGTCTTTTGCTGTTGGGTACGGGCGTGCATGTGCGAAAAGTCGATTACAATAACTCTCGCGAGTAGTGAAGCATTACGCTACATTACCCTCGGCATCGCCATTGCACAACGCGAGTCGAACTCACGCCCAGTCATCGTTGCCATTGATGATTACTGCAACAGCGGTCGATGCGGTTTGCATCAACGATCGATGTTCATTTTACAGCGGCCGATTCCTGAAACGGTCGAATGGTCCCGTTATAAACGCGGCTCGTTAACGACTACGACGACAATAAATGTGTTGTGACAATAAATCTCTATTCGCCGTAATAAAGTTCTTACCAAGGCATTAAGATTGCCCGTCCATGCACTCACATCTGACAATGATTGCAAACGAAGTTGCGTGACGTGACGATTAAATAAGCCCGAAGAAGCTATGAGAACTATTAACTATTTTTTCCGTTACTGTTTCTGTGTTAATACTGTGTATAAATAATAAAACAGCCTCTTTTCGACGACCAATCGACAGATAAGTGCAATTAAATAATAAATAATTAACAGTTCTTGAAAATATAAAATAAGAAAATAAGGAGCAAGAACATGGCTAGTGGAAGGCGAACACGGTAAAAAGTGCCCAATTTTAAATAACTTTCATTATAACTATAACAATAACTTTGGACGTAGGTGCATACGTTTTGTCACGGTGGCAATTTGTGAGTAGGGCATCTATTCAATTGCGATTGCTTACAACTTTCTTATAAAAATAAAAATATTGTAATTAATTTTTTTCAATTAAAACACCAATCATTAAGAAATGTAACGGCAACAAATGTATATATCTTTAACAAAGAGGAGAAACAAATTTAATAAAGAAAATTCTCGAAAATTACTAAATGATATAAAAACAGTATTACAAGAGTTAATGCAATTATTGATATGAAAATTTTTAACACCATAATTTCATCTATCAATTAGTTACTTATATTTCTCGGAAATGGACATTTCGTTTTCGTTTCAAGTCATCTTCAGCATGAAGTAAATTAAAAACGATATATCTTCATTAATAAAAAAATTATAAGCAATAAAGTGTAAACAGAAAAAAGATTATTTTTAATTTAAAAGTTCTTATTTTTCGTATATATTACATGAAAAAATTTTAGTATATGCATTTCAGAAAGTAAGAATGTTGAACTTTTTTAAACTTTGAACTTTAAGAAAAAAATACAATATACTTTTATATTTTAAAAAATATAGAGGAAAGTTGCCGATGTTAACATAGATTTTCTAAAGAAATATCCTATTATTTCTCAAAAACTAAACAATGTTCTGTATAAAGAATTATATTTTTGTTTAATAACACGTTTTTGTAGTTTATTTTATTTGTTACTATTTTTATTATTAAAAATGAAAATTTTTTAAATCATAACAAAATTTACATTTTTCTTTTACAAGTACTTTAAATATTTAAAATGAAATTTATACAGTTTTATTGCGATTTGCCGTAAGATGATTAGTTACAAAGATATAGAACAAATAAATATTTTGTTTATTTACTGGACAATCAGTTTATGCTCTACGCAAATAATCTTGAATACGTAATGTACATACTATGTTAAAAAATACTTATATTAAAAAATTGGGATTTTTATCATTTATTCTATAATATATTTCCATATATTTTTATTGGAGCACACATTAAAAAGATATTAAGTACTATTTATTAAAATAACTTATGATCCTGATAGTAAATCGTCACCAAATTTGTCGTATTATCTTCAAATATGATTTAGAATAATTTATCATTTCGAAATTATGTATAAAACATCGTTACTGATAAAAACATGGTTTGTTTAGATGATTAAAGAAGTGAAAACCTACAATTCATATATTTTATGACTTTTGTTCCTGTATATAAAATAAGTTAAAAACAAATTCTGCAAATGCGAAAATTTTTACGATTTTCTTTTGTAAATTATGTAGCTTAAATGATGGTGGATATATTGAAAATATTAAATTGTTTTCCATGTTTGTATTTTTTAAAAACCATTTTATTTATAAATATTTTCCTTTTTTTATTTTTTTCATAGTTTTACACATAAAATTGAGATGCAGCTTAAATCGACACACTATCTTGTAAGATCATAGATTAACTTAATCTTTATACAAGGCCGCAGTATACAACACATAACGCGCACAGTGCAGAAGAAACTCAGCCAATCAGAATCCTTCCTTTTCTTTCAATTAGTTACTTTACAGAAAAGAGAAACTTTGATTGGATAATTCTTTCCTGCATTATACATTATGCTTTATGTAAAAGTCTATGCTGCGGTTTATACTATCGCGTCATTGAGTCAAATAGCTTTATATCGAAGCTGCGAAAACACTCTCGTGTTTATAGGAAAATCCTCTAAAAATCTATTGCATTACATATTGCGTTTTGCGGAATAGCATAAAGAATGCGTATGAATCAACAAAACATTTTGCAGAAAGTGATATAGAATTAAAAAAATTCTTATATATACATGATGTCTCATTTTAAAGGATGCACTCAAATATTTCGGAAATATTGCGTTAAAAAAAAAATATTTTAAGCAAAAGTTTCTTAATTTCGAAGGAGACATAAAACGGTACCACCTTGGTTTGATCTCAGTGCAAAATAAAATGGAGATTGCATCTTTTATTTTCATTTTTGCATTGAAAATTTATGTTTACGTAAAAATGAAAATAAGAGGAAACAACCTCCAATGATCTTGATCTTAAAAATATTATTCAGGTCACGATCCTGAACAACATTTTTTTTCTAACCGAAGGTGCCAAAAAGATATAAAGTTACCTCCATTTTTTAAACGAAATCGAACATCTACAATTGTAGCCCATCTCGAGACGAATATTAGGCACTCAGTTAAGATCATTCAAGATGAAGGACTTAAAAAGTTGAAAAACAAACGTTCGTTATTTCATATTCGAATGCACGCCTATGAACAGTAATAAATCCTAATTCTCTCTCTGTTTGACGATTTTGTTTACGATTTGTTATTTGCAGGGATGGGAAGTAACTCGTTACTTGTAACGAAGTTACAGTTAGAGTTACTTTTTTT
>NW_017300145.1:240779-255867 GCF_001594075.2 Trachymyrmex cornetzi
TAAAAATTCTGATGAAAAAAGTAACTTAAAAGTAACTTAAAGTTACTTTTTCAGTAACTGTAACTGTAATGAATTACTTTTCAGAGTCAATAACTTCTTGTAACGGTAATTAATTACTTTTTGAAAGAGAAAAACTGTAACTGTAATTAATTTTACAAAGTAACTTTCCCATCCCTGGTTATTTGCCATATAGCACGGGTCATTCTAGCGATATCATTTGCAGCAGCATGTGCAATGTTACTGCAATATGATATAACGTTGCTGGAATATTTTCTGCTCTATATATGCATGGGCTAGTTGAATATTATACGCAATGACACGCAATTATTACTTTTACTTCATCTCGTCTAGAGCCATGGGTTCAACTTGAGAAATCTTACTTTTTATGTAAAAAGAATCTAACAAAGTTAGATCTGGCGAGCGTCCTAATCAATCCACAGATTCGCACTGTCCGATTCAACGTCCTGAAAACATATATTGCTTGTAAGCAGAGTCCGACCAAAATTTCAATTTTGGCCAGTTTTGGTAAAAAGTTGGAATTTTGGTTTTGGTTTCGGCCGAAATTAAGAGAAAGTTTCGGAAAGTAAATTGAAACTGCACAAATTGCAACGCGCTGGTGAGCATTCGAAAAACTATATTATCATCGGCTGATCGACGCCGATTGCTGCAAACCATGACGACGTTATTTCTTCCTTCTTTGTAAGTAAAAAAGGTTTTACTCGCTAAATCATAACATGCCTGAAATTCCTTATAATATGTAGGGAATTCCTTATAATTTAAGGATTAATAAGCTATTAATAAAATCGTATTTTTTAAAGAGTACATAAATTTCACAAATTTTTATATTTTCCAACAATTTTATGAAAATCGTATGGTGTTTATAAGATTTATCAAAATTTGATTTTTGTTTTTATTTCAGCCGAAATTGAATAAAAATCGAATACATATTCGTTTTCGGTTTCGGCCGGATGTAAAACAATGGTTTCAGTTGGACTCTACTCATAAGTTATCAGTTGATCGCAATTTGTGTTATGACAGGAGCATAATCGTACTGGAGTCGCAAAATGTCAACATCCTCCAAAAATGCAGAAAGTTCAATTTTTAATAAAATTGTCGTACAGCTCCTGTTAGTGTCTCATCATATACAAGTAACGATCAATAACGTATTCAATGATATATTACATATTAAAGAATCATTTGCATTGAAATAGGACAGTATAATACTAGTGGGAACTTTCGAGATCATTAATATCAATTATGTCTATTATAATTTTGCACCTATTATTAAAATTTGTTTTATCAAACAATAAAACAAAAGAAAAATTATAAATTTAATAACAAGATTGCATTCTACGGACAAAATCATTTTGATTTTCAATCCTTTAAGCGTCATGACGACGGGACCCTCAGGGTCCCATCTTTTTCTCTTAGTTTTTAATTATTTTGTTGAATTTCTTGACGTCAAAAGTACCAGCTTATTTGTTTTTATCCAGAGTCCATAGAATAAGCGTTAAAAAAGTAAGCAATTATAAATTTTTATTTACATAATTACTATAACTAAGCAAGTAGTTAAAATTTGTACTTCTTTGAAAAAAAATGCATCTTTTACTAAACTATTATCAATATTAAAACGGCAATTTAAGTATTTATTTACGATATCCAAAAGTATTTTTTAGAACTTTTTCAGATTTTTTCGCTACGTTGTTTACGCTATATTTGTTCTTTTTATTAAAAATTGATAATTTTTGAAAAATATGGAAAAATCGATATTTTGTAGGTACTGTCAATCCAAATAAATAGTTCGATCTCTTATATAATGATGTTCTAGGGACTTTTTGGATCATTGAATCATAATGTGAGGTAAAAATTTCCAAATTTTAAAATCCAAAATGGCGGAACTGATATGATGGATCAAAAACGAAGAAATAGTCTTATTAATATTCTTGAGGCTTTCACGGGTGCTTTCTGTATAAAGGTTATGCGTTTCGCGGGTTTCCTCCGTGTCCAGATCCATTCTTGAGATGCCAATGTTTCGTGAACCTTACAGTCCACTTAATCAGGGCGAGGAACAGCTTGATACTGCCTGACACAAAAATGGATCTGGACACGGAGGAAACCCGCGAAACGCATAATCTTTATACAAATAGTCTTATTATCTTAAAACTTGATTTTTGGGTATTTTGACTGTATCTAAATCTGAAGTAAATATTTTCGAAAGTGGCAGAATCAAAACGACGAAAGATATAAAACTGCCGATTTGACCGCTCGAGTTATACGAACGAGCCGTCGATCGCGTACGTGAGCTTATAGGAGCGTTCTCAGTTTCGATATATACCAGAAATATATTAGAATCATATCTTCTATCATTAAAACCTTTTTCTTACTAAATACTTTATTTTTATAAGAGTAATGAAAATACTAAATATTTTACTAAATATTACTTGAATTGTTGGTCCGCCATATTGGTTAGCCATTTTGAATTTTAAAATTTTGATTTCTGATTCGTAATAACACACAACACACACAACAACCTGAAAAATCCGCGGATACAAACTTTAAAAAAATCGGTCTGATACAAAAATTCGTGGCATAAAAAAGAGTTAATGCAAATGGATACGATATGAATAAAATAAAATTATTTTAAAAATTCTTGTTTTAAAAAGTTTTTAAAATTTTATTTTAAATAATAGAGGTTATTTGGCGTGTACTGATATGAGAATTTTGGGCTATGATATCTAAATTTAAAAGCAATGGTAATTCATTCCTGAACCGATTTCTATTTCTGGATAAATAACTGTGTCGAGCTCGCATCAAGCAATTTCGAATCACGTAATAATTTAGAACTCGTCTATTTTGAATGATACAACCTTGCGGCTGCTGTAAAATTGTTCTTGTATTTACCTAAAATCAGAAATAGGTATATCGATATTTGGCATAATTGACTATTTTGGAAAAGAAAAGTGTGAATAATTAAACAATAATTGTAAATAAGAAATCAAGTGAGCTGAAATATCTTTTCTAATTATTTATTCTATCTAACTAATAATTTTGTCTAGTTGTAAGGATCACAGTGTCGGTATTATCTGAGGTAGTTGTGAATACCTAAATCAGATCTCGGTACGATTTGCTTATTTCGTCTGATTTCTGTGAATTAACGCCTACCGCTTTTCTCTTATGGCTTGAGAACTAACTAGTAAAGTACGTAACAAATTGCCTAATAAATCTAATCATAAACAAGAGGCATAATCGACGCTCTGCGTCTCCTCACAATGTAACGCGGTGCGGTTCCGTATTGTATAATCTTCTGCCAAATGTAGATGCTTAAAACTTAATCTTTTAAAGTTTTTACCTTTTTAAGAGATTAATTTAAGAACAAAATAGCAATTCTCGACTATTAATTACATTTATGATGTCTATAGGCTAACTCCGGTATATACGCCGCATCTATCAAAAACTTAATTTATTAAGTATCATTTACTATATTTAAAGTAAACGAACTATATCAGTATAAACTTTGTACTGTCTACTACAATGAAAAAAATATTAGAAATCCGAAATATTTATTTTTCGTATTAAAAAATAAACTTTTTGAAACCCTTGCATTTTTGCCGTATATCTCATAGGGGTGGGGTATATGACTATTCATAGGTTTATGCCTCATGAAAAATTTACAAATAATGCATATAAATATAAGATGTAAAATGACACAATAACTTATAAATGTGTTTATAAAGTTTTATTAAGGAATAGAAATGGTGAATATGTATATAGAAAATAATAAATAGTAATTACAATCTTCCTACATATATTGCAAGTGTTATGACATGAGGTACATATTTCATATAACGCGTTTATTGCATTTAGTGCACTGAATTCAATCTGCGCACTTTGTATGCTTTGGGCATAAATCCTGCCCCCGCTAAAAATGCCGTATATCCTAAACAGGTGGGATATACAAGACAACAAACTAAACAAAGAATACGAAAACAAAGCACTTGTATTTTGCTATGCAACATGCTTTACTATTCCATTACACGTATGTATCACGAAATAACCACTAAGGTTTTTACACGCCCTACAGTAATCATTTTATATAGAATATAATTTATGATGGCGTTACTTATTACAGTGACAAATCGATTCAACTCACAATAATTTTATTAATATTAACAGTAAGAAGCTGAAAAATCATAATACAATACTAATATAACATAAAGGCATGTAACAGAGTAGTTGCGAGTAGTTATAAATTATCCCCACTTCTATTTTTTCTAACTTCTGCGGCGTAAATCTTAGCGCGGCGTATCTGCTGGAGTTACCCTAATAATTATTGACTTTGAATGTCTATATTTATTATATTCATCTTGAAGTGAGTTTATACGATCATATACATATAGATGTTTTAAAATGAGCATTTTTATTTTAAAAAGTGGAGGTGACCTTTATATCTTTTTGATGCCTCCAACCAGAAAAAAACAGCGTAAATACAACCAAAATATATCCTTTTCGAAACCATTACATTTTCATCTAAAACTTTTCTGTATCATCAATAATTTCGGAAAAACTTGATAGAATCGATTAAAATAGGACACCCTGTATAAATTATTACATGACATATGTAAGTGATTACACAAAATTAATTCACTGCGTAATGTTAACAAGTTTTTGCTATGTGTTTCTTACATACACTAAAAAAGATATTGAATAGTACTAACGAAATATTTAGTAAATATATATTTATTTAATTTAAGTTTTTTTTATATTTTTAATAGATGTTTATTTACAATAAGTAAATATTTCGTTATTATTATTCAAACAAATATTCATTAAAGTTTAGTAAATTTTTTTTAGTATATACAATTATATACACTTCATGCATTTATAAATCGCTTTTCTAGCCAATGAAGGAGGATCGAAACTACATCTTTAATATCTAATTCCAGAAACTAGATTTATCTAAATTATTTGAAATATTTAATTGCAAATTACAAGGTTTTCAAATAAATCTTGTTTATTTAGGAAAGATTTTATTAGATTTTATTAGTAAGTGATAATCGTAAAATGGCATGTGATAAATTCCTACATATGACACGCTACTTTTTAGAATGTTATATAAATATAATATATTAAAAAGAATAAATAGTATCCACATATATATAACTCTAATTAAATAAGAGAATCCTATATTCGGTCAAAACGGATTAAGCTTAATGCTTAAATATTTTTGTGTGAATTTATATGCTTACTTATCTGATTTTGCAACTCGAACGCCGAAATCTTTTTCGGTCTTGAAACGCAATTATACAGAATGTCCCGCGAGACTTTTGCTAAACACTTCTTATAGATACAGCGGACTAAACTGAGTCGAAAAGTCCTCTACCATTTTGCAATTTTCACAATGGTTATCGAGATATTAATTACTAAAAATTGCCGAATATTGGTCTTCAATAATTTTTTATTCAAATACTATCAACTTTACAGAAAAACAGTAAGAGACAAAAATTGCTTATTTTCTTCTCATAAAGTTCTAAGAATTTTTTCATAATTTTTTTAATACCGTATTTTCTCATGTTGGTAAAAATAGTTGCCATTAAGAAAATACAGTACTAAAAAGTTAATCAAAAATTCTGAATTAGAAAATGAATAGAACCAGAGTAGTAATATCATTTATTAAATTGGCAAGCAATTTAATAATTTTTTATGTTAATGAGCATTTTAATAAAAATATTAATAATTAGATGTTAATGAGAGAGTTCCAATTAATATTGAAATCTTATATTTATCGTATATAATATTCTAGGAATATTGTGTGTTTATTATCTATAGTTTATTATCTATTATTGTAGAAAAATGGTTTTATTAAAGATAATTCTCTTGTAAAGATGCGTTTCGCTTCATCACTTCATTGTTAACGTTTAATAATGTATAACACAGAACTATTGACTGCCGCCTATCCATATACTAACAATTTATAACCAAGAATACGTAGATCATGTTCTTTGAGTAACTACGTATTCGTGGTACAATTGATCAAATGTATCAATACTTTTTTCAATTTTGTCGCACTATAATGCGACTTTAGATTTCCTTTTTACCTTATTTACATCGCTGTATGTATTAAAATATATAACAAAGATAGTAATAAAACTATTTTTTTTCGGATTATAAATGCTTTATTATCATATGATGAGTGAATTGACATTGAATTTTCCTTCAGTAAGTACTGCCTTGAATGATGATGGAACTTTGGGTTTATTTTTTGTAAAGCGTCTACCATTGCGAGGGACAGCCATATTTTCAACAAATGATATTGAAATAACTAATTATTGTATATTATATTGTGGCCAGTATTATGGATCGGAAAGTTTTCTAATATAACAGGAAGGAATCGATTCTAAAAGTTCAATTTTTGACGTTTTTCGACGTTACTTGTACGCTATATTTAATTACATTTATCATATAAAAAATCTCAGAATCGTTTATTATTACAATTTTTAGACCATATTTAGCAGACTTACAATTAAACAGTAAATACGGAAAATAATTTCCTGAAAAATTAAGTAATTGTTCATCGGTTGTTATATATAGTAACCGGGTTTATAATACTAAATACAATTTGTTATAAATAAATTCTGCATTTCTTTAATATGCGTAAAACAAACGCTTTTAATATGCATTCATCGCGAGTTGTTCTGTCAAACAGTAAAGAAAATAAAATAAACAAAAATCTGTTTTTCGACATTGTTCAAAATAAGAATAAGCCATGAGCTGTCCACAAACTAGAAGCGTTATTTTCTTTTGTTTAGCCGACGTAGTATAAGAAACAAAAGAAGGCTTCCAGTTTAAACATGTCTATTGTAATAAGTACAAACTTTATCAAAGTCATTACGTTTTTATCATATTTCCTTATTCGTATACTTTAAAATATTTAAAATTTCATTAGAAATCAGTAAAAAACCATGCTTCTAATGGAGACGGAAAATTTTTAGCGATCTGTCTTTCTTCTCGATTTTTGTTGGCCCAGGTTCCGGAGTGACCGAATAAACGTGACCAACGGCACCCTGTCCTTTAACACTAGTCTAACACGGAGCTCAAATGTTCAGATGATTGTTTAGAAAGACTCGTAGACCAACAGAGCTATCTCTCTTCTATATATGAGACCCTAATCTTTGCTTGCTTTCTTATCGAAAGTTCATTGTCCTCGTTGGAATCTTCCTTCATTTCCTCCCTACTCCCCCCCCCCCCCCCCCCTTTGAAGAATCAGATATATTTTCTTCTATATCAATTCTTAATTGTGTCAATTTTTCCTTTACTACAATAATCTTCTTCAAAGTTTTTCGAATGGGCAGCAGGGGAAAAAATAATCTCTCGTAAATCTTTTACTTCTGTTTACATTTTCTATATTTGTAACGGAAAGAAATATATATATTTATAAAATAACTGAAGTAAACATGTAGGATTGTAAGCACATATTCGGAACGTACTTTTATGAATAAAAAAATGCGAGCTTTTATTTCTGAAGTTCTATAAAATATGTAACGTGAACTATATACGAATACGTGCTATCATTATTATAAGCGTGTTCAGAATATGAGTTATAATATAATAACAAAAAAATCGTGAAGAATAATTAAACAATAATTTTACTCTTACAATAAATAAGAAGAAAAGTTTTACTTACATTGATTACAATGACGAAGAAATTATGTCAATAGCATACTGGGGTTCGCGATACTCTTGATACTTTCCAATTATTATCATTTACAATTACAAATATACTAATCATAAATATATCTCTCTAATTTTATATTATAAAAACAGCAAAATCTCAACGCATTCGTTTTTAACCCGTTATAACCTTTAAAATTAAAGAAACTTTGAAAAAAGATACATATTTTATTTTATACTTATATCCATATTTTATTTTATACATTTATTCTTATATTATTCAATTTTGTACTGTAGAATCTGAATTAACCTTTTGTAAAAAGGATTGTTACTTTGGCTTACTTAATGGCATTCTCAGCGACTTTTTTATATTTGGCGAATACTTTTTGTAATCGAATTATGATGTATATCCAGGATTTATTTTTTAATAACTACATCTATTCATTGTTGGATACTCAGTGATATTTGAATGTTTGGCGTAAATCCAGGATCTACCTTCCGTCGACTACATGTAACTGAAATCAGGGCCTGAACAACGAAAGTCTATTTTTAATAATTTTGATTATATTTCTATAATTAGTGATCTATGTTAATCTATTGTAGTCAATGGCTTTCATATACATACTTGTTTATAACTTTGAAAATGACCCGAAGATAGTCGAAACGTTAGTTTGATGTAGACATATTTTTATTTTGTTTTTACTTTTATTTTACTTAATGTCAACTGGATCATATGTACATTAAAATTTGTTTTGTTTTGGCTCGTAACTCTTCTGATTATATATTGTTTCATTTTTATTTTATACTTAGGGTAAAATCAGGGATTACGGCATAGATTACTAATATGGAATAGTAGCTTATTTTTTAAACAAAGCATTGAAATCTAGAAGCAATCGCTGAAAGTTATTGCAACTGTTACCAAACATGTCATAACAAGCGATGAACTCGGTCCAACGAACCGTTTTGCTACAATTAACATTTATTCATTTTTATTAACATTTTTATTAACAATTTTTATTAACAATTTTTATTAACAATTTTTATTAACATTTATTCATTTTTGTTACGTCAGAAGTTCCGGCAGCTTTTTCTAAAATGTGTTCTCACAAACTGAAGGTAAATTTTTTTAATGCTTATATTGCATAGACGCTTTTAAAAATGTTGCATAAACAATATCATGCAGATTAATCGCTATTTCGAACTTGTTTATTGCTATGGAAAGACTTTATTTGTCATATGACGACATGCAGGAATGTGGAATACATCGAGGGTTGAGAATATGGAATAGATTCCATGCATGTTAGCAATTTATTCACGATCAGATTAGGTTAGGTTAGATTACAGCATGTATTCTATCAGCTTATTTACGATTTATCAGCTTATTTGCGATTTTTTTATTTGTCCATGCGTAATAACGTTCGTAAAAATGCTATTATAATTTCTGTGTTATTGTACAATATATATATAAAAATTGAACAGTTTTCTATGTTTCTTGATCAGTTTATATAAATAAACAAATTTGGACTTCATTTATTGTGTTATTTATTACTATGGTCAATATTTCATCGGTATTCCATATTACACATCCCATGTTTTAGACCCTCTATTTTCTCACTTTTAACTTTTTTGTTAATATTGACGTTGGACTTAAATTTGGGTGACTTTCATTTATTGGATGTTGTAGCTAACATATTCCTCAAGAGTTCTGCATAAATTTAAAGTCTTCATATGCATTTATATCGGAGCAATGTTAATTTAAAAAAAGCTATTCCATAATCCCTGCTTTTACCCTATATCTATATTTTCATTACAGAAATTTCTGGAAATGATTTCCTTCCGCATCGATGCATGCTTCGCATCGACGTCACATGGATTGTCGAAGATGTTCAAAATTCTCGGAGTATTTCGTATTTTTGAATCCTTTGAAGATTTGAATCCTTTGGATTTTTATTTACGGAGACATCTTAAGATCTCGTGTATGATACTCCTGTTGCTATTGTGGAAGTACTCCGAAATCGTATTATCACTGCGTGTGAAAAAGTACGAAATACTCTGAGAATTTTTAAACGTCTTCGACAATCCATGCGACGTCGCGCGTCGATGCGAAGCATGCATTGATGCGGAAGGAAATCATTTCCAGCAATTTCTGTAATGAAAATATAGATATAAGTATAAAATACAGTATAGATGTAAGTATAAAATAAAATATAGGTATAAGTACAAAATAAAAAAATGTTTATAACTTGGAAAGGAAGCGTTTCCGAACCCATGTTTATACGATTTTTTTCATCCTTACAATGAGTGGAATATGCTCTTAAAGTTTAACCAACTATTTCTGAAACACCCTGTATAATATATACTGTGTACTGTGATTATGGATATTAAATATTGAAATTTATTTAAAATTACGTATTTTTTACTGCGCTCGACTCCCTGCATTGGCTCTCTTTTCTTGTCTTTTTTCAAATTTTAAAAGCTGTCAATTATTTATAATTAATTACAGTCATTTGTCAATCGGTCGATAAAAAGAGGTCGTTATTAACACAAAAATAGTAACGGAAAAGTAGTTGATAACTTAAAGTAGTTAATAACTAAAAATAGAATTTACGTAGCTTCTCTGGACTTGTTTAATCATAACGCCGCGCATGCTTCGATTGCATTTCATCGCAATTAATTAATTATAATTATGTGCACTGAACCAAAAATGTACGTAAATACAATAAAAGTATTCATTGGTATTAATAAAAAATTCATTAAAATTGGTCCAATGAACAATTTTATTCCTATAATGATTTAGGTTTTATAAAATGATCAATTTGAGTTATTAAACTATTAAGAATTCATTGTGACAATGAATATATACATTAAAATAGTCTGCCATGGATTTATTATAATAACCAAAAACTTTATTCATTCAATGAATAATATCATTAAATCATGCATTAAACTTTATTGTTATTAATGCGTTTATTCAGCAAATGTACAGACTTTATTAACTAATAAAAAAATGCGTTAATATAATGAATGTATTTCGTCACTTCTACAAAATTTTATAATAGACATCCAATAAATGAATTTATTAAGTATATGAACATATTTGTTGGAAGGATAAACTTTTTCATTGATTTAATTAAATGTTATATTAAGTTATGATATATTCAAGTACAGCATATTAATAAACAGTGATTTGTTATATTAATAAATCCAGTTATTATAGCTAATAAAATTACTCAATAAAATATTCATAATATCTATTAAAAGTTCATTATATCAATGAATTTAAAGTCAGTAAATGTCATTCATTGATATTATGAATAACATTTTTTTCAGTGTGTGTTTGAAAGATATATGTGACAAAATGGTTATGATTCTCATATCGTCATGAATGTTACAGACACATTTTTTTAGTTTACTACTTTTAGATTAAAGAATATATTAGATCATGTTTGAAAATGTAAAGTGAATTATCAACAAGAAATACGATGCCGATATACATATAATATATCGTACTATAGAGTTTCTAATGGCTGACCATATCGTGTTACTATCTACTGCGAGAGACGATAGTGCATGATCACCAGCCAGTAAGTTGATATTTAATTATTACAAGCTACATATTCTTTTTTAGAATTTATTGGACGAATCAATGCTTTATTAGTCCAAAACTTAGGTTATATGCTGACGCGACTTCATATTTGGTAATAAATGTGACTAATAAAGTTTTAAAGCAAGTACTTCAACTTTTTTCTATTGTTATTGCATAACTATTCTTGTATCTTACGTTTTTCATGAGCGGAATTTCATAACTAGTTAAAACGGTATTCGGAGTAGGTATACGGGATATTATAAACAGAAAGATAGGATACGCGAAGTGAGTGAAAGAGAGAGAGAGAGAGAGAGAGAGAGAGAGAGAGAGAGAGAGAGAAGAGGAGAAGGAGGAGAAGGAAAGGAGAAAGAGAAGTAGGGGAGGATTGACACCATTGCTGGTATCAACGGTCATAATGCGCTTGCATATTTGCGCAGCGCGTATGCAATGTACGTACGACGCAACCAAGTAGTTCCAAGCGATCTTCGCTGGAGGATCGCGTTTCCGCATCAAACAAGAATTACGCAGTATGGCAACGAGAGCGTAACGGCAAACGAGCCGAGTCGTCCGCTCGAAGAAACGAGGAGGCAAATTTTGTTACATGCCGTCGCAAGTTTGTAAGCACGTATCAGAGTAATGTGCAGCGAGGATAAAATCTATCTTCAGGCCGTTGCTGCATCGATCCTAGTATAAACTACAAATGCTTATTTATTATTCATGACGAGTATGATATTTTTATTATAACATATTTTATTATTTACATTTTTTTTATTAAAAAATTACCCAATATAAGTAAAACGAATATATCGCGAACTTTAAATTTGATTTTTTTATTTTAGCCTTTCTTGCTATATAACAGATTTCTTTCGTTATCAAAATATATTTTTTAATAATTTATGTATTCGGAATGTTTTTTAAAATAACATTTACATATATGTACACACACGCGCGCGCGCGCGCACACACACACACACACACACACATATATAGTATATAACTAAGTTCCCGCCGTTAAATATCAAAATTCTTTTAAAAATAATAAATATGTATAAAAAGACTCTTGTTATCAAATAAAAATAAAAATTAAGTCATCGCTTGACTCTTGTTATGTTCATATACCTACGTGAATTTGTCATACAATTTGCCTTAATATGTGATTGACGTACATATTCTATAAAAGTTCTTGACCATTATTGGACACACGTTTTAATTTTTATCATATATTGTGACTTCTTCGTTTGATTGAAATTTCAACATTTAGTCTACCAACTGTTTGGGAACAATTTCTGTCTATCGACGTACAATCCATCGGAGATTGCTAACTTAAATATTCTTATCATGGTTTTTGTATTCACTCGTTTGCTGCGTTTTACGACTACATATTTTGTGAATCTGAGGATGGCTCGATTAATTAGCCGAAACATGTAATTATTAGACAATCGAGTCATTATACCATCGAGATATTGTAAAAATTCTTTTATTAACTCAAAAGTAACAATAGAATTGTTTCAATTAAAATATTTTCTTTTTGCATCTTCCACCTTTTGCCATCTTTCAGGAAGCATGCGAATGCTGTAGCGTACAGTAAGCATAAGAATGTCTTGTCTCTTGACGCAATAAAATCGTCGACTCATTTTTTATCTGCTCCATTTTGAAAATACATTTTGGAGATGCTGTGCTACCTTAATCGGAATGAGTAATAATTAGACGGCGCGATGTCCAAAGAATACGCTGTGGGTGGGAAAAGATTTCCTATTCAAGATCATACAGTGCTTGTTTGATTTTGTGAGCGACATGAGCAACACTTTGCATTGTTGTGGAGTAAATTGACTTTGCGTCATTTTGGAGCCACTGCCGATCGCTTCTTTTGAATTGCTTTTGAATCTGACTTAAATTTGAATCAATTTTTTGAACGTTTGAGTCAAGCAATTGAAAAAAAACTAATAATAATTGCCTTGAAACGACAAGGTCGTTTTGCGTCACAACAGTACGAGGCCTCAACTGAAGTCAAACAAATATTATATCATCTTAAATGAGAAATCCTTTCCCACCCAGCGTACTCTCCAGACATTGCTCCGTCTGATTATCACTTATTCCGATTGATGCAGTACACTGTTTTCAAAACACACTTACAAAATAAAGTAGATATCAAGAAATGAATCGATTACTTCATCGTATCAAAAGATGAGACATTCTTTTGCCGAGGTATTCGTACACTGAGAAAAAATAGTTGCTGTTTCAAAAAAATATTAGTTGATTCAACTAAATGTAGCGGTCACGGACTGTCGAGCAAATATTTGTTAACTCAACTAAATATTTGTTAATTCAAACAAATAACATGTTTTAAATTACAAGATTTTGTTAATCTAAATATATAAATATTCGAACTAAATAATCATTACGAACTAAACGCATTTAGTCAAGTTAACAACTTTTTTTTTCTCAGTGTATGATGCCTGAAAGATGACAAAAGATAATCAATGCAAACGGTAAATATTTTGATTAAAATTATTACATTGTTTCTTTTGTATTAATAAAAGAATTTTGATAATTAACGGAGGGAACTTATATACCTAATATATATATATAGGGTAACTCCGGTATATACGCCGCACCTATTAGAAACTTAATTTATTAAATATTATTTACTATGTTTAAAGTAAACGAACTATATCAGTAAAAACTTTGTACTGTCTACTATTATGAAAAAAATATTAGAAATTCGAAATATTTATATTTCATATTAACAAATTAACTTTTTTATACCTTTGCATTTTTTCCGTGTATCCCATAGGGGTTGGATATATGGCTACTCAAAGGAGAAGGGGAAGTATGTATGACTCATAAAAAATTTACAAATAACGCATATAAATAAGACGTAAAATGACATAATAACTTATAAAATGCATTTACAACGTTATTTAAGGAATAAGAATGATAAATATGTATATGAAGTAATAAATAATAATTACAATCTCCCTAGATGTATTACAAGTGTTATGACATGAGGTGCATATTTCATGTAATGCGTTTATTGTATTTAGTACATTGAATTCAATCTGTGCACTTTGTATGCTTTGGGCATAAATCCCACCTGTTAAAAATGCCATATATCCCAAACAAATGGGATATACAAGACAACAAACTAAACAAAGAATACAAAAGCAAAGTACTTGTATTTTTTGTTTTTTATACAACATGCTTTACTATTCCTCTACACTCATGCATCACGAAATAACCACTAAGTCTTTTGCACGTTCTACAGTAATCATTTTATGTAGACTATAATTTATGATGGCGCTACTTAACACAGTGACAAATCGATTCAACTCGCAATAATTTCATTAATATTAACAGTAATATAACATAAAGGCATGTAACAGAGTAGTTGCGGAAAAATTACCCCCACTCCTTCTATTTTATCTCACTTCTGCGGCGTAAATCCCAGTGCGGCATATTTGCCGGAGTTACCCTACATATATACAGGGTGAATCAGAGTAATTGAACCAGTTTTTATTACTCTATGAGAAAATTACACCAGGCCTACAAAAAAATTTTTTTTACCCAGAAACGACAGTATGTAATCCCGAAGGTGTTTGGCATACTAAAACCAAATCCGTAGCCCAAATTGTTCCATTACGTCAGATTTCCGAGATATTCTAACTTAAAAATATCAAAAAGGCCTATTTTGGACATTTTTATATTATAGTTTCTTGTAAACGTGATGGAGAAATATGAACTGCGGACTCGAATTCAACATGAAAAAAATGTACGAAAACCTGTGATTATAAAATGGGTCAACACAGTAGAATAAAAAAAAATATATATATATAT
>NW_017300145.1:255890-266225 GCF_001594075.2 Trachymyrmex cornetzi
ATCAGACTATGGGTTGACGATTACGATTGACAGTTGCCCAATTCTATTTCAACCAATTACGAAAGACTCGCTACATCGTAATTGGTTGAAGTATAACCGGGCAACCGTTAATCGTAATCGTCAATCCGTAGTCTGATATAGGCATTAAGGCGCTTTCAGACGATATGGCCAATGTTTACGCCAACTTTGCATACATCGCTAAATATTGACTACATTCAATATGAATTTTATGTACAGTCGGTCACAGAAAGGTTGCAACACTTTTTTTCGATGGGTTTCGAAATGCAGCTTGCTCACCGAGCAATTGGTTCTTATTCATAGATCCATGAGTAAGATCACTCGGAAAGCAAGCTGCGTTCCGAAACCTATCGAAGAAAAAGTGTTGCAATCTTTCTGTGACCAGCTGTATGTCATATATGTGTATGATATACAATATATATTTGCTAATGCTGTCATACGTTAGCTATATCGTCTGTAGGCGTCTTATAAGGCCGGTGATTATACTTTGGTAATACATCTAATTTTTTGGTTTTATTTTACTGTGTTGACCCATTTATAATTATAGATGATTTATTTCGTAGATTTTTTATGCTGAATTCGAATCCACAGTCCATATTATCAAATCACGAGAAATTTTAATCTGAAAATGCCCGAAATATGCCTTTTTGGCAATTTCAGGTTAAAATATCTCGGAAGTCTGAATTGATGGAGCAATTTGGACTACGAATTTGGTTTTAGCATTTCAAAAACCTTTGGGATTACGTAATGCCGTTTCTGAGTCTAAATTCATCGACTTGTTTATCGACTTTACACCTAATTATCGACTTAGCGTACAGATTAGATACGTGGCTACATCGAGGAGGTAATCACTTAATGTAATCGTGGGACAAAGAGTCCTCGAAATCATTATAAAAATTCATATAAAATCTCTATGTACAATCCGATAATTACATATGCAACCATGAGAAATCATTGTATAATATTAAATAAAATCATATATTTTACCAAATGACTTCATATGTAATGAAAAAAATTATTTGTCATCAGATGAAATTTTATGAAATTATGTAATCTGTGGAACATTATTTCAGCTAGTGGTTATCCCCCTTGGGATACGTTATGTGAATTGTTTAGGGTTGCATGAGATATCAAGACTATAATCTTGGTATTGTCTTGTCTTGCCTCCAATTCCTTCAAATTCAAGACAAGATCAAGACAAGATTACTAATAAATTATTAAGACAATACCAAGACAAAATATCCAAATTCTTGGTCTTGTCTTGATACTATTGGTTTTAAAAGAATTATGTATACATTTGTAAATAACAGAAAAAAGTTGTTACATAACCTCAATAGTCGTTAACTTTAATGCTTAATATCTCAGTTCGCGAGGCAGAGCGACACTTTTTTCTGCCAGATTCTTTCGTTTTGACTGAAAACGCCTCGAATAAGCCTAATTTTATTGATTTTTAACCTGCGTGATCTATTCTGTATAATTACTACATTTGTCTCGCGGTGGAAATTATATATCTATTACTTTCAAGCAAGCGAGACGTTGATTGGCTATCTTCCGCCAACTTCCGCCGCGCGGCAAGAATTGCCGCGTTCTGTGTAACTATACAGGAGCTATTTCACAGAGAGAGAACTTGCGTGAGCTTGTTAAACAAAACACTATCGTAACAAAATACTAGAGGTTTGCTCGATTGGAGACAAAACAAGACAAGACGAGATTTTTGCTACGAACATTCATCAAGACCGAGACAAGATTAAAATTTTCAAAAATTTTCAATTCTAATAAAATATTTTTACAAATATCGTCTGGTTTTGGTCTCGTGCAACCCTAGAATTGCTGGGCATGGGCGCACTAAGAAAAGGCGCATTTTCAATATCTTCGTATAATAAAAATAAAAATAAAACTTGTAACAATTTTCATAACTCAATGTCAAACGTACCTGTTTTCGCGCTCAAACCAGCAGTTCGCACGATGTTATTCACGCATCCGATCTGTTTCGTTAAGTCGATAATTCGGTGTATAATCGATCGATAATTTTCTCATAAGGTAAAGAACTTCTCTGATTCACTCTGTATAGCAGCACAATTATGGTAAGTGAAGAAAGCCATACATATTTAATTGAAGCGAATCTTGATGCCTAATAATCATAGATCTTATAAGTACGGACTGGCAATTGCCTATAGTTTCTGCAAAGAAATCATTTCTGGAGGAGATATACTTTTCAAGGGTTTTTCTTTTTCAAAATGTTTAGAAATGTACATTGCGCTAGTCAGTTAAATAACATACGGTGCGTTAATACTATATTAGAATTAAGAATGATATATTGTAGCAAAACACGAAATAAAATTCTATTTAAAAATGTAAAATGCAGATAATTAAAAAATACCTAAAGATAAAATTTTGTAAAATTGTATAGGAAGAGTTAATCTTAATGACACATATCCAATGTATAATATATACTTATTTTGTCAAATATGCTTCCGGACATTTTTAGAAAGAGAAGTATAGACACTTGCTTGTGTATTGCCAAGCCATACTTATAAAATCTATGCTAATAATATTTTGTGTAAATTTTACAACTTCTAATTCAACTGCGCGCCTTGTGTTGAACATTTGTCAGTCGATTTTCATATTAGAATTCTAGAATTTGCGAAAAACTTTCTCTCATATGAATAAATAGTAGAAACTACAAAAAATGATAAAATATTCTTAAAAAATTTAAGGGAAACGAGAAAATATAATTTTTCAGTTTGTGTATAGATATGTGTGTATTACATAGTGCTTTGTATATGAAAATAGTACGTCGACGTTTAGCCTTCTAGAAGCAGTCGAGTGGTACAAAAATGCGGGACTGCTCGTTCCGCATCCGTTCGTTCGTCTCGAGCTAAGTGCACTTTGTGAATAATCGCAGCGTGAAGCGAGCGTAGAAACATACATGCGGCGATGATTTACCCTTCTCCTTACTGTGTTACCTTGCTCGTTCGCATTTTTCTTTCCTTCTACTGTATTTCGCTTGCCCAGTTTACTCTCAACAAAACGAAAAAATGTTTTTGCGTCGCAGGATCTTCTTTTTTCTCCTCCGGCATCAAAGTAGTGATCAAGGATAAAAAAAACCGCTGTGAAATTTTTCGAATTCTGATCTCGTCTTGATTCGTTCGGTGAATACCATGACGACATATGTCGATTCTTGACACGCGACTGCACGAAAGGTGTATGGGCGGCCGAGAAAAAGAGAAATATTTTTACCTAATGCATCTGTGCTAGTATGAGTCGTGGCATAACACGTTATTTCTCCATAGGCACAAATAAAATAATGTTCTGAGATCTGCGAAATTTAGAAACAAAATTATTATTTAAATTCATTAAATATGCATTTCTTTCTCAGAGGACCCTCGCACTAATTATATAGAAAATTGAGTCCCGGTGAAATAAGTTAATTTTTAAATATAATGGAGCTTATAATGTAGCGAACAAAAATGTTATACGGCTGATTAATGAACAGTTTTTGAGCTATGTATCAAAGGTGTATTAAAGGTGCATCAAAGGTGCTTTGTGAGAACAATTAGTTTTATATCTTTAATGTACCATAGTTAAAAAACTATCCATTATTGAACTTGAGATATCTATGATACCTTTTACCACATTATAAGCTACATTATATGTGAAAACTAATTCGTTTCATCGGGTTCCAACTTTAATATAATTAGTGAAGTTCTGTGTAACAAAAGCTTCAGAAATGAACAAATATTTGAGCGAAAAATACAAATAGTTGTATGAAGATAGAACAATAAATATAAAATTCAAACAATCTACTTTTCACAGAAGAACAAACATTCCAAAAATATTTCCCATGAAAAAAATATCAAATCTGTGTGGGGTATCATAATTCGTTATATATACTGCTAATATAGAATTATTCGAGCAATACGTAGTTCAAGAATAGTAATTTAAGGTAGAAACATTTGTTCTTTCATCTAATCATAATGGACCATTTATGCTGAACAAATGCTACACTTAGTCAGTCATACGGCCGCATTGCGCATGATAAATGAACGTGCGGCCGACACATGAGCGCAAGATATTAGTCTTCCCTGTCACAAATTATCACGAATAAAATTTATTAAGGCACAACTGCGGTTCCGGCAGCGGTGTCGCACAGAATATATGTCACATCGTTTGCGCTGATATATCCAAAATGTCAGAAAACTAATCTCCCGTCACTAAGGCATCTCACGTGTGTAATGAAGTCAACCACTGACCGTACGACACGTGCGTTCTTGTAGCGATATTTTTTTCAGCAAAGTCATATGACATTATTTTGTGCATTTCGTTACGTTGCTTCTGTCACATTAAATTAAGCGTAGCAATATTATTGAATTTATCGGTGTACGCAAAGGCAAAGTGGCTACAAGCAAAATGCGAAACATTGCGTGAAAATCGAGACAAAAATTGCAATGGACAAAAAACCAATAAAACATTTAAAATGTGGATCAGCCACTAAACGGATTAACAAAATTTGTCTCTACATTTTATAATCTTATCGGATGTTCTTCCTATCCTATTATTGTTAACATTGTTATATCAACAATATTAAATATCAAATTGTTATATCAATTGACATTACAAACTATAGGTATTATCTAATTAGTATACATATATATTAATAAATTTAAATGAAAAAATGATAGTCTACGGACCAAGCTATGTTTTAATGTTAAAAATTATATAATAAATGTTCTAAATGTAAAAATATTTCTACTCCTATCATTTTAATGTCAAATATAAAAACCATATCAACTGTCAATTAAATCGGTAAATCACAAATAGTGTTGAAAGTTAATAATATAATTATTTAAAACATTAATCAGTAGAATGAATCAATTCCTATTTGAGCCAACGTAAGATATTGATGTGGTTGATAATTTATTCAGTTATTATAATAATAATAATAATTATAATAATAATGTCGCATACATTTCGATCCAGGTTTGGATCCTTTTCAATGTCGAAACGCGTTAATCGAAACTAATTACGTGGATTAAAAGTGCTGGTGGTCAGTTGATTATAGTGGCGTATAGTCAACTAGCTACCAGCACTTTTAATCAACGTAATTAATTTCAATTAACGCGTTTTGACATCGAAAAGGATTCGAACCTGGATCGAAACATACGCGACATTGTTAATAACTGAATAAATTATCAATCACATCAACATCCTATGTTGACTGAAATATAGGCATTGATTTAGTCTACTGATTTACTTCAATTGTTTTGTATATCGAGCTTTATATATCTATCGTTTTAAGACAAACTATAAAAATCAAAGCCTTAAACGGTCTAGCTGGATCTTAATGCTTGTATGATTCTTATGTGAATTCATATACTACGTATGTAGTCCCCAGAAACGCGCGCCGAAATGATTTTTCGGTCTTGAAACGCTAACTCTATTAAACTACCGCAGTAATATCACGAGTTAAATTGACTGGCAATTTAACTAATTTTTGATGCTTATTCGCATCTTCGAAACGATCTTAATAATGATGAATAACATATCAAAATCTGTAGATAATTAATTTTTATTGCGAAAAATATTACCTCGGCCGGGAGTCGAACCTGGATCTCTTGTATACCGTGCGAGATCCGGGTTCGACTCCCGGCCGAGGTAATATTTTTTGCAATAAGAATTAATTATTTACTGATTTTGATATGTTATTCATCATTATTAAGATCGTTTCGAAGAAAAATCATTTCGGCGCGCGTTTCTGGGGACTACATACGTAGTATATAAATTCACATAAGAATCAAACAAGCATTAAGATCCAGCTAGACCGTTTAAGGCTTTGATTTCTATAGTTTGTGTTATCATATATACGGTCCTATAATATATTATATTATGTATCGTTTTAATTCATATCGTCAATAAGAATCTTATTTTAGACCATACATGTGAGAACACAATCAATACTAGAAATTAAATGCCTATAACGGTCGGAGATAGATCTTTAATGCTTAAATAATTCAATGTGTATTGTATACTATACGCATGTACATACATACACTGTAAAAATTTAAATGTTAATTTTTACTTAAAGACGTTTAGTGGATTTTCTGTCCACTAAACGTCTTTAAGTTAAAATTAACATGTTATTTTTTACTGTGTATATACCATATTTTATAGTTATTCGAATTGCGCGTCGAATTGGTTTTCCGAACTTGTGAACGCAATTAAACTACTGTAATAGTATCACAAATTAAATTAAATTGATAATATAAATTGACAATAAAAAAATATTTAGACTTCAAATATTTTTTATATTTACATAGAAAAAAAGATTTTGCTAAAGTACATATAAAAGTTTAGCTAGATGTATGCCGACATTCATAGTCAGATCCTATATATGTATATTTTAAGATCGTCTTAAGTACAGTCTTGAGATGTTATATAAGCCAATCACAGAGTATTAGCATCTTCTTAAAACGATCTTGAAATAAGAACCGACTATGAATACTGGCTAGAGATCTGAAAATATTTTTATTACACTATCCTATCAGAATAATTATACATATGAAACTCACAAACTGGTTGCTAGAATGTTACAATTTCTTATATCGTCCATTATGCTTGAGCGTCTTGCAAAATTATTTTGATATACCCTGTGAAATTTATAATGTCAAATGTCAAATCCAATTTAATAATCAATTTAAGCTATTTTTAATCATTTCTATAAGTCACTACTTCTATTCAATTTTATTGTTAATTTAACTAAAACAACGGAGTTGAACAATTTAACATTAGAAATGGATGACTTACATTTTGACACCTATATAGAAGTTAAAAAGAAACAAAATATTATTCAAGGAATTGTTTCTTCTCTACTTCGAAAAAATGATTTTGCTAAAGTATTAAAAAATTTAGATGTATGTATATGTGAAAATAATTTTGTTTGATTCAAAATAATGATGTAGAACGTTTAAGCATTGATGACAATGCTGTAAAAAGTTATATACAATATTTTAGCAATCAATTTAAACATCCTACATAAATATTTTGATGGTCTAACAAAATTATTTTCAGATCTGTATCTAGCTTTTAGATACAGATCTGAAAATAATTCAACAAAATCGTTCTTTCCATGTAATTTGTTTGGCAATTACTATCATCGTATATCCTCTTCTTTCATCATATATCATCATATATGCCGAAAATAACGTCGCTCTACTTTCCGGTAATTTGTTTCCTTTGTAGGAGGATCAGTCGACAGAACCGTCGAGTATCTTCACGCCGATTTCCCAAGACGCAAATGATCTTAACATCCGCGTGTATGGGAGCTTAACCGGCCCACATACAAATGCCGTCTTTAGACCCGATTGTACAAACGTACACTCTCGTATGTGAATGGAGGGGACGACAAGGTTTTAGGTTGATAAATGAATGCGCAGTTGAGGTGGGCGGCGCGGCGCACCGTGTTGAGGGAAAAGACTAAAGACACCTTGGGGGATGCAGAAAGCGAAAAGACGAAGGAACGGACCGAATATATCTTGATCTCGAACAGCCGGGAGACAAAGACGTTGCTGTGTGTCGTTGATTGCACGTAATACCTGACGTATCTCTGCCTTAATCTGCAACGAGTGAATTTATATCGACCGCGTTTGACGATCGCCGTGAAAATACCATTCTTTAAAACCTGACCTCGAGCTATTTTATATCGTCGTCGGGTAACATTAATTTAATGGCTTGTGATTAAATTGAAAATTGATGCCTTCTGTTTTCCGTTTGTTGTTAATTTTATTGTCATTGCCTTGTTCACTATTGCTGCGGCTTGTTTATTCGCTTACTCGCGATGAATTACGACTCGATATTGTTCAAAAGTATAAACGTACCTCTCTAAAACCAACGCAAAAAATAGATAACTAACTAAGTACAGGGTGTTCCAGAAATTGTGGTATAACCTGCAAAAAGACGATTTTACATGTAAAAATATAAGTCGAAAACGTAGAATAAAATTTATTTCTATGAGGTTTTGTGCTTTTTGAGCAACATTTTCAACAATTTATAAAGTAATAAAATTCATCGTGCACGAAAATCCTGTTTTGCTGTGTATTCTCGATTACTAAAAGTAATAAACGTGAACAGAGATAGTAGTTTACAGCGAGATCATTAAGTCTGAACACTTGGCGAATATATAAAGTTGTTTTTCCAGAAAGCAAAGCATCATATAAAAAATTATATTTTACATTTTCGACCAATTTTTTCTTGTAGAATCTCTTCTTCTCGATTGTACCACTATTTACAGAATATCTTGTATGTAATATTTGTCAATAATAACATAGTGCATCAAATTTTCATCAACTTTTTGTTTCCAACAAATGATGGGTGTTTTTATAGGATTTTTGATATTGAAAAAGGATGTTTTCTCAAAAAAAATTTTATAACCATTCAATTTTTAGAAACTTCACTTTGAATTTCTTATGTAATAATGCAAATATACGTAATATATAGTAAGAAATTTAAATATTTTTTTATAATATATATAGAATAAATGTGATAGTATAAATTGTTTATGTACAATTTTAAGTAATAATATATCAAAATAGTACAATTTATTAATGATATTTAATGTCAGAAATTACATTGATTTACAATTAAAGTTTCTGTTTTTTAACAATTGTATGATGATTTTTATATATTTTACACTGAAAAGGTAAAAGAAAAAATAGTAGATTGTTAAATTTATAAAGTTTCTTCACAAATAAATGCCTTGATTGTTTAAAATCTGCGCGATGAACAATTTTTTAAGCCTATATTCTTTTTTTAACGACTGAAAGTGCATATACGCGGAAAGAACGGTTTTATTAAATTATTGAAAAATTTAATTACATAGATATGGATTTGAAAATGGTTTTATTTGATCATCAAATTAAATAGGAGGCTCAACGCTGGTAGCTAAAATGTCGATATTTTTTTTGCAGCATTGCTCATCATGCTTGAAATATTTCGATTGCCCGACAAAATGCTTTTCAGATTTGTATCTAGCTAAATTTTAGATACTTCATCGAAATTGTTCTTTCTGTATAAGAATTTCTATTTAGGTGTAAAACAGAAACACATTATAATCAAATGTAAGGCAGTGTAATTAAAGTTATGTTTGGTAGCTTTTAAATAGTTGTAAGCATCCGAGCAAATAGTCATAGTCATTTTTAACATTACTGATAATTTTGGGAACATAGAACATTTTTCGATATAAAAATTCGTTTCAATAGCCGTGGTTCTCCTTATGTCAAATCCTTAAACGCGTTATGTGAATACGGGCCGTCTTGAAAATCGACCACATCGGCAACTTTAACTGTCGCAAATTCCACCATGCCAAGACTATCACAGCACTTCATAGGGAGTTCTTCTCGCGCAGCGCGATATACTCTGCTAACTCAATAATCCTCTTATTCCCTTTGACCTCATTTCCGTGCCCGTCGAACGTTACACCGCGCCGACCCCTGGCACGTCTCTTAAAGCTGATGGCCTGACGGCGACACCCAGAAAAATAGATTGATAACGAATGAAATTAACGATGCGGAATGACGAAAGGCGTTTCTAGGCGGAAACATTTTGCGCTACGATGTTGCATCCTATAACACTGAATATAAATATTTGTTGACGTTAAACCGTAATAGGACTATATTTTATGGGACGTGTAGAACGGTACATTTTGACAATAACGTGCGTGCATACACTATTTATTTATTGAATATATCTTACGGCATTATCGAAACATCACGTTTTAATATCATAGACTAATGCTTAAATTCTAAGTAAAATCGTAAGGCTCGTAACATATTCTTGTAAGACTTGTAAGAATTTTTAAGTGCTTTACACAGTATTATACCTTTATACAATATTTTTATAGACAGTTTTTTACTAGCCATAAAATTTACAAGAAAGCGTAGATATTTACGAATAATCTTATAACGTCTTACGAGATACATATGCGTAAAATTAGAATATTAGTCATAAGTTCTTACAAGTTTTATGAGAACACATTACGAGTCTTACGATTTTGTGCTTAGAATTGACCCATAAGATAGCACTTTATCGGTATTTACTTCCAAGTGAATTTTACTGAGCGATTGCTCAAACGACAACACCTCACTCCTTTATTCGACTTACTTCGCTTTTCAATATAAATGCGTTGCGATAAAAATTCACTTGCTTTTGGATTTAGTCAAATCTTCGAGGATACGTCCCGTTCCAAGCAGAACACGTAATATCCCAACTAGAAGATAGAGTCTGGCTATCCTCTAGATACTATAGATCCCGTTTGACCAGTGG